>NC_083464.1:24137500-24237500 GCF_030014155.1 Tachysurus vachellii | reverse complement strand
CTCATAACATTACGGTTAGGTCTTTTCTTTTCTGCCAGATCATCCGGTGGATTTCCGAGCCTCTCTTGTTTTCGTTGTTTTCCGTCACTTGGCTGTTGTGTCACACTGTTGTCTTTGTAAGCAGGTATTTCTGGATGGCCACGTATCTGTCGCAACTCTCGGTCTCTCTATCTCTTTGTCTCTTCTAGCAGCGAGCCGCAGCACGTCTGACGCAACACAGCTGACGCAATGAGAGCTCACGCAGAAAAATCACTGGAAGGAAGGTGGCAGTGCTTAGTTTCCCTGCTCTGTCCCTCACATGACCTCAGCTCATGTCCTTGACTTCAAAAAGCATACCAATAATAATAATAATTAAACAACTAACTAACTCTCAATCAACCAATCAATGTTTAGTTTCCAGCCTGCACAATGAGGAAGCATTTATCCAGGAACACATTGCTTCAGATCACTCTACAGGTCACTGTAGTTCTGCACAATGGCTCCAACACTGGATATATCGCCACCTTGTGGATTACAGTGTCATTACATCTGCCTAGTTCTGAAGAAGTTAGATATTGATCAGATCACTTTAAGGGTTAATTAGATAGAGATAAATCATTCTTCATGAACAACCAACACCTACCAATCCTGGTCTTTTACACAAAGATCGTTTATACATTTGTGTGTGTTTTGTGCCACAGTGTCTCTTGGTTGTTTTGCTTGTTTTGCTGTCAGTAGAATGATCTGTCTGCTAAGGGCACGTGCTTGTTTCAGATTAGGGGAGGGTCTATATCCTGACTGACAAGAGGCTCATCCAATCACAAACAGGGCCTCTGAGTTCTCTTTAGGATTCCTTCAGCCACATAATGTGCTTGTGTTGAGGTCATTTAAGAACAAAAAGATTCATTTATTTTTATTAAAGTATTACATTTTCAACATTTTAACTTATGCCATTAATCAGGACGTGTTTAACATTCTTTAGTTTAGCACCATGCTAGCTAACAAATAGCCTAATAAACTCTGTGTACTGTAATCAGCTGTATTCGGGGTCAGTGAAGACTTTTCAACACTGTTCCTCTAAACCGAACAAAACAAGCTGGCGATTCAAATTGAAGTAATTTTTCATGTTCAGTGTAGCTTTTCACTTATTTCTGAGAAAGAAGGTATTAAGCCTGTGGGATTTGTCAGCGAGGCTAGGCTTATATTCCTCACTCCTGAAGCCTCACTCATTTCCTGTTGTATACTGATGTATATACTGAATAATTCATACTGCGATTAACACATCGAGCGAGCGTTCATGTGAAGGAGGCAGTAATGATTTTGTTATTAACACCCAACCCCCCCCCCCCCCCCCCCCCATTCTTCTTCTTCTTAGCATCACGACTCGTGACTGGCGCTGCTACAGGCAGCATAATCGGGGCCATTATCGGACTGATCCTCTTCATCGCCCTCATCGCCACCATCGGGGTTGTGGTCTACAAACAATGCATGAAAAGAGAGTAGGTCTCTCTCACACTCACTCTCTCTCACTCACTCTCTCTCTGTCTCACACACTCTCCTTCTCTCTCTCACACACACACACTCACACACCATCTCTCTCTCTCTCTCTCTCTCTCTCTCTATCTCTCACATGCTCTCTCTCTCTCTCTCTCTCTCTCTCTCTCTCTCTCTCTCTCTCTCTCTCTCTCTCTCTGAAGCTCACTCTCTCTCCTGCTCACTCTCTCTCTCTCTCTCTCTCTCTCACACACACACACTCTCTCTCTCTCACACTCTGTCTATCTCACTCTCTCTCTCACACATGCTCTCTCTCATTCTCTATCTCTCACTCTCTCTCTCACACTGTCTCTCTCTCATGCTCACTCGCTCTCACGCTCACTCTCTCACACACTCTCTATCACACTCTCTCTCACATGCTCTCTCTCTCTCTCTCTCTCTCTCTCTCTCTATCTATCTCTCACATGCTCTCTCTCTCTCTCTATCTCTCACTTTCTCTCCTGCTCACTCTCTCTCTCTCTCTCTCTCTCACACACACACACTCTCTCTCTCTCACACTCTCTGTCTATCTCACTCTCTCTCTCTCTCTCTCTCTCACACATGCTCTCTCTCACATTCTCTATCTCTCACTCTCTCTCTCACACTGTCTCTCTCTCACGCTCACTCTCTCACACGCTCACTCTCTCACACACTCTCTATCACACTCTCTCTCACATGCTCTCTCTCTCTCTCTTGGCCTCATTTAGCAGGCCTGATTCAGTCTATATTATAAATGATTTTATGTGGGTTTTTTCCTTCTCAAGAATCTGGTTTGAATTCAAAACATTATCAGGACATTCACTCTTCTCGTAGTATTATAGTTCTTCAGGCATCTTGCATATCAGATTGTAGTACAAATGAGCCTTTTAAACAGTCGTGTTTGTGTGCGTGTGTGTTACAGTCGTCCCCCAACTCACAAGCCTCCTCCTCCTCAGAAGCACACCACGATCTCCTACAGTGTAAGTCAGACACAGACTTTATCTCTATTAATATTTATTTATATATTTGTTTAGAATATAATGCAGATACATGTTTTATAATATAGGAATGCTTTGCCTTGAAACAATGTCCTCAATCAAGGCAACTGTGAGCTTCTGTGCCTCTACAGACTGGTGACAGTTTTAAAGAAAAATGACATATATATATTAAATTAAATACACAATGATGGATTGTTACAGTTTTGGACCCTAGCATACTCATATAGTTCATTAATATTCATATTTGAAAGTTTTATGAAAATAGCTCATTGTTCACTAATGAGTTCTGGACACGGACAGTGTGCAGGTCATTGTAGTTGTGTAAAATAGATTTCCTGTGTGCAGTGCTGTAGTGCCACCTTGTGGATTATTGAGTCATTACAGTGATCCCCTGATGAAGCGCATACACTTAAATCTTAAAATTAAAGGTGTGTGTGTGTGTGTGTGTGTGTGTGTGTGTGTGTGTGTGTGTGTGTGTGTGTGTGTGTGTGTGTGTGTGTGTGTGTGTGTTATAGGCTGTGCAGCCACCTGTCAGCAACACCCAAAACAACATTCCACTCGAGTACTACGAGACACAAAGGGTAGAACCAGTGACGGTAAGAATAGCTACTCTTTCCTGTAACCCTCACACACATAGATACACAAACACACACACACACACACACACACACACACACACACACACACACACACACACACTCCTTTGATGTAGTGGAAAAGGATGGAGCTGAGATAGCCGACGACACTCCGGTGGACAAGACATCTTACAAATGCCTTTTACATTAGCTGACTTCTGGTCTGGTATTGCTTTTGGTCTGGTTTGGTTTATTTCCCCTGCATATGTTTTTTTGCACTAAAACAGTACAGAAAAAATTGTCTGTATGTCCATGTCCCTAAAATGGAAAAGAAAAAGTACGTCAGGTGCCTATTGGCTGTATACGGGGCCATGTTCCAAGTTCAGCACACTCAGTGATGACATTTTAATAAATTATTGAGCATATCAGTATTCAGACAACACCAGAATCTCTGCACATGATGTTACTCGTATGCTGAATGACATCATCACTGTTTTCATCTCTCACAGGATCTGGACTCGTACATCGGTGACGATGAAGATGATGATCCTCCGAAAATGTTTGACCCCAACACCGTCTCTGGCTTGGAGGACAGTGAGATGCCACCCCCATATTATGAATTCAGAGAGACGGAAATGCGGGTGGATGCTATCGAGCAGGACCAAAGCCTTTCATCCTTATCCAGGGAGGACAGTTTTATGTCTGCTCCCATGATTGTGTAGGAAAAATTACACCGAGTCATATACACTGGACTGGGAGTGAGGGAGGGAGGGAAAAGGGGATTCAGTCACCATTGTGGTTTTAGATGTAAAGCTATCTTATGCTTCTGTAGAACTGCTGCTGGAACTCTACAGAAATGCGTTTAAACCTTTAAGAGTAAGGATAAGATTACATAAATCCACAGTCTGCTGTCTGTCCATTCTCTAGCACACTCTACAGCAACAGACCTTCATCTTTAATCCGTGACATGAGACAGCAAATATATCCGTGACATGAGACGGCAAATATATCAGCTGATGAATTTTTTTTATTATGATCCAAATCCAATTAAGGTAAATTCTTCTGAAATTCCAGTCCTATGGCCCTGGGTTGTCTGACATCTACCAGTTTTTTACTTTCACATCAACACTACAGTACCTTCCTGTTTTTAATTCGTCTTCTACTATTAATACATGAATGGGGAATAAAAATAAACACAACCCCTGGGACAGCATCATCAAGGGCTTTTACAATAGTACATGTAGGCAAAAATGAATGTACACATCATTCTCTATTAACTAATTTTTTTTTTTTTACCATCAGAATAAAAAAAATAAATAAATAAAACAGCACCTGTAGTAGCTGCTGTTTCCACACTGGCTGGTCTGAGTGTTAGTCACAACTCAACAAAAATATTCATTTGTCTTTCTGAGAAGCATCTAAAGCGTCTTTAGACATTTTTAAAGCTTTTTGCATGTGTCTTTTTTTTTTTAAGAAACTCTTTTTTTGGAATGAACTACATAATGGAAAATTACTGTTGTAAATGCTGACAGGTTTTCAACAATCACTGGGTGCAATTATCTGTGATTTGCACATAAGATAATGTTATTATGTCCAGGTTCTTCCTTTCTGTGCCTATATTTATGCAGTAAGTACAAGGCAGTAAGTGTGTGCTGTAATGTGCTCTCTGTTCATGTAGTTATTCATTATTCCTGCTCTTGATTTCCCTAACCCATTGAACCAATGTGAATGATTATGATATATATATAAAGCACATTTTCTACTCATTTAATAATTCTTTTAAAATCTTTTTATTTTCAGTAATTAGACTTTTATACACTTTAAATTCTGCATGTATCATTATATAATATTCTTCTGTTGAAAAGATCTTCTTGTGTGAATGTCAACACAAAGCCTGCTTCTGATTTCTTCTGTTATGAATCTCGGAGCCGAAGTTGCTTCTGCTGTTCCTTCGGCTGCTTTTATACTGTGACAACAGGCACGTTTGCTGTTCTTTTTTCTTCTCTGCTGCTGTTCTCTGTTACTACAGCAAGTTATACTGTTTATCTATTTAATTGACAGTATTAGATTAATAAATTGGTGGTCGGTTCAAAACATTCTTACATGTTTTTTTTTTTTTTTTTTTTTGAATAATTGATTTATTTGGAGCGTTCAGCTCTACAGAAAGGCAGATTTAAGAATAGTGCATACAGATATCTGTACTATTTATCCTGCTCAGGGTCAGGAGACACCCAGGACAGTGTTCCAGCTCCCATTCCCATGCTACTGACAATTTAAAGATGATAGAATATAAAAGATAAAGATATAAAGATAATACTAATAGAATAAATCAAATAGTGAGAAATGTTACATAACTTTTCATTTAATCACTGCGCTTTCTTAAATAACAGTGATTTTTTTAATTGTACTCTTACACAAGTCAATTTATAAATTCTACTTTTTACTGTGACCTTTAAAACACAAAACTCTCAAACTACATTAGCATTTTTCTTCGTAAAATTTAAAAACCGCTTTCAAATCAAATGAATAAAGTATGCAAAGGCTTGAGGATTAGCTTGCTAAATGAGCTAGGGCTAGTTAGGTTTTGTAAATTCGCCCATTAAAATAGATAGCAAGGTTTTTCTTTTTCATGGCCATTATAAAATATGATTTTTTTTTAATGATTTTCTTTCTTTACTTTCAGTTATGTCCATTTTACACTCTGTACTCTTACTGGAGTAAGATTCTATCACAATTTCTGTACTTTTACTTCTGTACACGTTTTCTGTACACTTAATGTGAATTAGTTATATAGGGGAAACACTTTGCTCGTCTGATGCTGTATATCTTTTAGAAGTGTCGTGTGGGTGCAGACATTTGGACATTTAATCCAAGCAAACAGACAAACCGACTGAACTGATATGTGCAGTCAGTTCAGTCTGTTTCTTATCAGCTCTCTACACTTTATAATGGTCATAAAGGTTCTCTGTCAAACCTCCTTTACCTTAAGGAGTCTCTGAAATAAAACCCTTTAAGGAAGCGAACCCTTAACTATCCAAGGAATCCCTTCTAGCATCAATTTTGTTCCTTCTGGATCATAAAACACCATCTACACACATTATACTTCAGCCATATGAATTATTCTAGATAATTAGCCATCATGCTTCGCGTATTGCTTCTTAAACAGCTCAAGGCAGTGTAACTTTAACTCTGCCAATATCCTCAACTACATAGAGTGGAACCTTTTATTAATATAATATGGAATAATATATTAAATTAAATAATAACATTACACACAAGAGTACACATATTCCACTCAAAACATACTTTACTTTAAATCTAATTCAGATAACCTTTTAGAAAGAATTTAACAAAAGAAGGTATGAAAGTTATTGAAAGGATTCTTACAGCTGAATCCGGAAACCAAATTGCAATGGACTTTAACAGGAAACATGGCAAGTACATGACACATGACAGTGGAAAGACTGGAAGTGTTGTGGACCACCCGGGAAGAGGACATCCAGAAAAACTCACTGACAAAGACACAACCAATACATAGTCCATGAGGTATAAAGACTTTTGTTAAATTCTGTGTACATTCACACATCACACACATTATGTGTGTTTGGTGTGTGTGATGTATGCTATATCACACACACATACAACACACACCACACATGTGTGTACCGTATATTAAACAATTAAAATTGAAGAAACACGTTCAGGTCCATAATATACACATTTGAACAGCTGAACATTTATGGAAGGAAACACACACAGTAATATCAGTTTAAACACTTTTATTGATCGCAACACAACCATCAAACTGTTGAAACGTTGTGGCTGGTCGCAGAAAGATGGCGTCATCAAGGGTGCCAGAAGGTTAATACATTAGCGCTGTATTAGCTGTAAAGCATTTAATCTGTGTTTTAAACTATATCTCAAAGCTCCTTCTACCCCAGCTTTAAGTCATGGATGACACACATATCTGTTGAAAGGAGGAACATATATTGGATATGATGAGCTCCACTCCTGCTGGATGTTATGATGAATTGATCGTAGGAACATACTGGAATACCTGCGCTGAGTCAGCATGGAGCTTTCCAGTCGTGTGCAGTGTACCAGCATCACCGCTAGGTGGCAGTCAATTACAAGTTAAGACACAACAAAGGTACTATACCTGAAGGTGCAGTGTAGAAAAGAAAAAAAAATATACACACACACACACACACACACACACACATATATACATACATATATATATATATATATATATATATATATATATATATATATATATATATATATATATATATATATATATATATATGTATGTATATATATATGTGTGTGTGTGTGTGTGTGTGTGTGTGTGTGTGTGTGTGTGTGTGTGTGTATATTTTTTTTTCTTTTCTACACTGCACCTTCAGGTACCTTCACACACACACACACACACATATATATACATACATATATATATATATATATATATATATATATATATATATATATATATATATATATATATATATATATATGTGTGTGTGTGTGTGTGTGTGTGTGTGTGTCAGACTCTTAGCTCTTCTTCTTAGAGCTACAGTAAAGGTCATATTCCACAGGCACACATTGTCCTTTAATGATGTTTTTCCACTCAATTGTAAATATTAGTCATTAGTATATAGTACATAAGGGATAAAGGCACTACAGATTTAGGTATAAAGTCTACAATCAGTCTGTACTGACGATGATTGAAATGGTAGAAGATCATTAATTAATTGCTTATAAATTGATTTATCATAAAAGGACACACAGAGTTTTACTATACTGCTTTATTCATATCTTTAATCATGCACTATATCGCCAAAGATATGTGTGCACTCTTCTTATGACTGAATTTAATTGTTTCAGCCACTCCCACTGCTAGCAGAGGCATAAAATCAAACACATCTCCATTGGCAAACACTGGCAGCAGAATGGGTCATACTGAAAAGCTCAGTGAATTTAAAGTCATAGAATAGCATGTTTGACATAGGTCCTCCTCATGAAATTGGAAGCGTAGAAGCAACGAGAGCTTAGTGACCATGCAGTTGTCCATGCAAACTCATAGAACAAGGCTGCTGAGAGTTGAAGCAGTTAATAATCACCTATCCTTTGTTTCCTCACTCACTACAGAGTTCCAACCTGTTTCTGGACGCAACATCAGCACAAGAATATGTGTTGGGAGCTTCATGAAATGTCTTCTTCATGACCCAGCAGCTGCACAAATGCCTAAACTCACTGTGCACAAAGCCAAGTGTTAGTTGGAGTGGTGAAATTCACACTACCACTGGACTGGAGCACTGGAATTGTCTTCTCAGTAGTGATAAATCACACTGCTCTATCTGGCAATCCAATAGATAAATCTAGCTTTAGGTGGATGCCAGGAGAGCTTTGCCATAGAAAGCATAGTGGCAAAAATAAAGTGTGGTGGTAGAGGGATAACGGGCTGGGTTTATTTTTCAGGAATTGTGCATGGCCCTATAGTTCCAGTGTACAGTAGGGTTAATGCTGCAGCACAAAAAGACATTTTAAGGCAACATTATTTCATAAAGACATGGGTTGATGAGTTTGGTGAGGAGAAGCTCCTGCACAAAGCCCTGCCCTTAACCCCACCAACACTTGGTCACAAATCCTCACAAAAACACTCCAAAATCTTGTGGAAAGCTTTCCAAAAAGAGTGGCAATTATTTTAGTTGCACAGTCATGGATTTTGTTTATTCCACATTAATGCCCATGGTTTTTGACAAGGATCTCCGACAAGCTCGAACAGATGTGCTATACACATACATTTGGCCATTAAGGTGGTTTATTTGGCTACTGAATCATGTCGTATCATCAGATTCAGTGATATCATCAAATATCAAGTTGCCCTTCTGAAACATCAGTTGACCTACAGCATCTACAGTACATTATTCATTATTCATTATTCATCACACATTATTAACATAACAAAAGATAATGTTTTACATCTTATTTTATACCCCTTTAATTTAGCACTGTATTATAACACAGAGTGCTATAAATCTTGTGTCAAATCTTTTATGGCTATGTTAATCCATTAAAAGGGCTGTGTGTCTGAATGTGCTGTGTCATTATCCCTTTCCCCTGCTATGTCTCTCTCATCCACACAAAAAAAGGATAACGTGCATGATGCTGCCTTATCTGATTTGTCATAAACTTTGTAGAGAGTCAAGAGAGGAGTTCTCACGGAGATGAAGTGCTTAGGCATGAGAGGTGAACTTAACAACCCCCAAATAATCCAAAATGTTCCCATTGCAGTCTTAGTCATGGGTAACCCAGGGACAGCAGTTGCTAGGAAACCAATGACATCACACAGCAACAATCCTCAGCTTCATCAATCTGAGAGGTAGAGCAAGAGATGTGAAAGAGAATGTCTGGGTTCTCATGCATGTATTTTACTGAACATGATGGCCAAATGTACAGGAAGATAGATAGACAGACAGACAGACAGACCAATAACTTTCTGCAGAGGAATTTTCTGTGAAGTCTTTTTGTTCATTCTTGTTATCATCTTAAGCTATTTATTGTATATAAATACTGATATACTGATCACACACTTGTTATTTTCCAGCCTGTTCCTTGAGTCTTTCTCGAGTTTTTGACACTTTGATTATGAAGCCCCACTCATCCAATAAGACAAAATACTGACTCAGCAGCAGATGCTGGAGCAACAGCAATAAATAAACAGCAGGGAGGAAAGCAACAAAAATAGGAACTACTATAGTTGCTTATATCTTTTAGCAGGATTCACTGCTTTAGTGTTTACTACTTTTTTTAGCACTAGTAGTAAAAGCTTCTGATCATCTCTTGTTGACCTCAAACGTTAAGGATAAGCAAGGTCACACTCCCAGATCAACTCGACAGCTCACAGGAGACATGATGGATTTTATTCATCCAGGGCTGACTCCCAGTTTTAAACTGCTTCCTGGTTCCAGATCAGCTGTAAACCAACAGTGGAAGCATATTAATACCCATGGTTTTGGAATAGGATGTCCAACAAACTTATATCAGTCCATGTATAAAGCCCTGACCTCAACCCCACTTGAACTCTTGAACCAGCTTAATGGGCAGGTCAGCGATCATTTGAAGACTTTGGCAGGAAGAAATTAATGTTAGGTCTGTGGTGAACTCAACTACAAACTGTTGTAGGTAGGACATTATTTACATTAACATTATTTACTGTTTAGTGTCACTCAAATAAGGTTGAGGTTCCCTTCTGAGTCCGGTTCCTCTTAAGGTTTCTTTCTCATATCATCCCAGAAGTTTTTCTTTGCCACCCCCAACCCCGGCTTGTTCATTAGGGATAGATGTTAGAGATCTATTTATGTGAAGCTGCTTTGAGGCAATGTGAATTACAAATAAATGGAATTGAATCGAAATCCTCTGGAAGGTCAGTTATTAGCTGAACCTTCGCAGCCAACATGAATGCTTGACCTCACTAATGCTCGTTTGACTGAACAGGCACAAATCTCAACAGAAACACTTGTGTGGAGGCTTTTATAGATGCAAAATGATGGGGAAGCAACTCCACATAAATACCCATGGTTTTGGACTGTGATCTGTAATGTGATCAAGCTCAAATTAGTCAACTGGCAACCCTAATTATATTAGATCTAATTTCTTCTGTCTGTTAAGCTATATGTATGTTGTCAGCTCTTTACTGATTTTGTCATGTACTGTAATGAAGGCTGAGCGAGATGCATCTGCAGGAGACCCAGCTTTAATGACAGCCAGAGCAAACAATCCATATCCAATACACAGTCAAACACAGGCTCGTGTGTACACGCATGCTTGTGCATGTGATTGTCAATAGGTGTGCTTAGTCAGAAGTCTGGTGATTGTGAACTTGTCAAGGTGTGTAAATTCAGAGAAGGGTACTGTAGTTCAAGGCGGCCGTGTTTGTAGTCCACTGTGTGTTCTGGGACATGGAGTACGTTGGCTTGATTGACCTGACTCCTATTAAGGGTTTACTCTAAATATTCACTAGAACATAATGATATTGAACTTGTGATAGTTTCTTGTCTTCATTTGTTTTAAGGCTATACAGTATATGTATTAATGCTCTATGATCATGAGCTCTTCCTGTGGTCTACATTATGCTTCCTAATTGTGAGTTATGATACTCTAAATGGCTCTGAGTGTATTTTAGCTTGAAAGAAGATTCAGCACCGGCTGAAACCAGGACCGTCTGTACTGTAATCCAACTGCCCATTAATTCAGCCGGATATCCAATGACAGCATAGAATATTCTAGAGAACAAAAAGCGTGTGTTCATCATAATAAGAATGACAATAACAATGCATGCTGTGTTTTAGTTACTCCATTATTGTCCATGTTAAAAGGTCAAGGATTGGTGTGTGTCTTCAAGACATAAATCTGAGGGACACTTGAAGTTGAGTGGATGTTTCTGGAAAGGGAAGATAAGAGTCTTGAAATGGTACAAAAGGAACTGCTGAGATTGAGTTGGATCATGGATCCATGTGCCAGCTTGGCTTTGTGAAACCCCAAGCTACTATGCCAGAAGAACTTTCTTTGCCAACAACTGGCGGTGATATTAGATTGGAAAAATGTATCACTACACTGAAAATATAACTGCATCATATCTCAAGGTCTTATTAATGAGAAAACTATTACACACAAGTGCATTTGCTTTAAGTGTTCCAAACATTTGGGTTTAAAACCAGTATATATGAGTGTTGTGAAGCTGTTTGCATTTGAGTCAGGTACACTTACATTTTAATGTTGGGCCAGCCAAATATTTAATCTATTCTCAAGTAAGTAAGCAAACAATAAATAATAAGGAATGAATACATTGTCAGTTTTCTTAGATCTAATTATTCTATTTATTATTCTCTCTCTCTCTCTCTCTCTCTCTCTCTCTCTCTCTCTCTCTCTCTCTCTCTCTCTACACATATATGTATACAGTATATACACTGACACAACCTCCATTAATAGTCTGCATAAATCTACAGTGTACACTAGAAAGAAATCAGCCCCAGTCTCGCTTCTTTACACCATTATTTGTCATTTTGTTACAATATTTAATTGTGCTGTTGTGAATATAAGTTCAAGAAATCCATCTTAAGATCCATCTTCTTTGTTAGATGCAAAATATTTTAAGTGTATCTTGATGTGTCTTGTTTTTTTCTCAGAAAGAGAGGAAGGGTTTATTTATATCATCCCCTCTACTTGTTGTTGTCACACTACAACATTAATTGAGCTGAAAGCTGCTGGTGATTGCATCAACTCCACTTCAGCCAACTGTTTTTGGCTTTCTTGTAGAGCATGTCCATAAATAGCAACTTTGGCAGAAAATTCCATTGGGTTCCAGGGTTAAGAAAAGAAAAATCCCTCATTTAGATGTCTGCTGGATATCTTTGCTATACACCATCAGCCAGTCTGCCCTTGCTGCACAGCCGTGACTCTTACCTTCTCTGGTTAAATAAAGAATTTCCCTATTGAGAATCTGTTCAGGAAACATCATTATTATCACCTCACTGGGACTGCCCAAATCTGCAGTATAAATGAACAACAGTATAAATAATCTGTAGTATAACTAATACTCAGTATAAATAATCCATAATATAAATAATCTGCAGTATAAATAAACAACAGTATAAATAATCCACAGTGTAAATAATAAGCAGTATAAATAATCCATAATATAAATAATCCAATTTAAATAATCCACAGTGTAAATAATAAGCAGTATAAATAATCCATAATATAAATAATCCAATTTAAATAATCCACAGTGTAAATAATAAGCAGTATAAATAATCCATAATATAAATAATCCAATTTAAATAATCCACAGTGTAAATAATAAGCAGTATAAATAAATACCAGTGTAAATAATACACTGGAAAAAATTATCCACAGTATAAATAATAAGTAGTATGAATAATCCACAATGTAAATAATCTGCAGTATAATACTGTTTTGTCTCAAAATAAGCTTTTTTTCTATGTCTCTATAAAAATACGTCATTCTTTTTCTCTTTCTGGCTTTCTTCACTCCCCACCATCCTGTCTTTCTTGTTCCATGTTCCAAACAAAATCATTTCAAAGCCATCACCTTTTACTAATGGTAGCAAGACTACAAACAGGACATCTAGTTTGGCCTTTAGGTGAAATTGTCATTAGTCGTAGGTAATGATTATTACTTTTTTTTTTGTAAATATTCTGATTTTCTGTATGTAGAGGTGCTTTTACTTTTGATTTGAAAGACAGACAGTGGGCATGGAGGATCATATCAATTCAGTTTAATACTGTTTGTATATAGTGCTTTTAACAATAGACGTTGTCTCAAAGAATGCTTTAGAGCTCTGGATGTAGGTTTATATTTCATTTTTTGTAAAGGTTGAAAATGGCAAAAGTAACTTTTCTACATGATACCAAATAATAAGATTATTAAAATCATTACTCTTCGATATATTTGTATACTATTAGAGTGTTTAAAAAAAATTTGTATGAATTGTAGCTATTGAATCTTCACCACCTGTAATGCATCATCAACAGATACAAGGTCTGACCTCACAAGGACGCGCTGGAGTTTGGCTTGAGGAAGGAGCTTAGCAGTCCATAAAAGACATCACCCTCTGTTGGCTTTACATAATATTCATTACCTGGTTCAGTGAACAGAAATCCTTCAGTGACTATGGACGAAAAACTAAAGCCTGAAACCCCCAGCTGAATAAGCCAACAAGGTCAGGCTTCTCTCTTGCAAATTCAATTCAATTTAAATGTATTTGTATAGCACATGTACATTGACTCAAAGCAGCTTTACAGAACATAAGAAACATAATAAAAGAAATGTTATATTATACAAAGAGTAATATAATATAATATGATACAACAATTTCAGATTAATATTAGACTTATATTTAAATCTATATATTTAAAAAAATATATTATATTTAGATGGAAGAGGTAGTCACATTGTCTCAAAGCAGCTTCAGAGAAGTGTAGAGACAGAAAAAAAAAAATCAAGTTTAAAATGAAGTTACTATAGATTTGTCTATCCCTAATGAGCAAGCCTAAGGGTGACGTTAGCAAGTAAAAAACTCCCTGAGGTGATATGAGGAAGAAACCTTGAGAGCAACTGGATTCAGATTTGGGTGATTCTCGTCCCCAGATCCTCATTTGGGTGACACTAGAGGGTGTGATTATAAATATACAGTCTGACAATTGTGCATTGATTAGGAAATGATGAAGCGTAGTTATTTTACTCCAGGCGTGAATCCGGCACCCTAAACTCCTCACCATTATAACAGAACTATAAATAATCCAGAATATCCTCACAGTCTTTGCATCGCTATATCTGTATGTCTATAAACTTATCTTAGAAACACAAGAAGGGTTCATTTATACCAGCAACCCCTACTTCGACTTTCGTCTTTAGTTTTATTTCAGCAGTTGTTGTTGTTGCTGACATTATTGTGCATTTTTATTTTTACATTACTATTAGTCAGTAACCTTCTTATGAACAGTCTCTCTGGGCCTCCCGCTTGTGACACTAGCACTAAGCTGTCTATAAATAAATTCAAAAAGCGATGGATGAATGAGAGGGGATGAAATGAGAAAAGAAGCAGTGAAAGATGTTAAAGGTACAGAGCCTTTAAAATGCTAATGAAGGTGTCGTCTATGTGGGGATTCATTATTCCTCCTAGCCTCGGTCTTTATAGATGAGCTGGGTTTTCCTTAACACTGATTGTAAGGTTTCTGTGAAAGGCACCGCTAATGCAAAAGGAACTGAGATTTCATTTGAATTTTGGCAGAAGCTATACACAACCCAAAGGAAGTGAAATAGCAAACGGGGTAATTGCTATTGCTAATTCTACCTCTTCCTGAAACACTCGACTTAGCACTTTTTTCCCCTGTTTGTGTATGTGTATATTCATAAAAACCTGAAAGGACTTTTAGGTTGATGGTATCATAAGTTTGCAACCTAATTAACTATTGTTAATGATAATTTATAGAGACTTCAAAGCACTTTTGTACGTCGCTCTGGATAAGTTTCCTTACACATGTTTCCTGTTGCTCTTTAATAGCACTGCTGTTTATGTTCTGGTCTTGCTCATTGTTTTTGCTTTGTTTTTGGTTTTCTTTTGTTTTTTTCCCACAGTTTCGGTAGCCAATAATGCTTTTTAAATACTGGAATTCTGTTTGTGTTCAATTGAAATGTATAAAAGGAAAAAAATCAAATAAAACAAAAATGCTCATATTGGCCATTCATTTTAAGATCACTTGGACAAAAAAAGGCTAAGATCGCTGTGAAGATGACGTTGCCTCAATCACATTACACTGACTCCCACTGACTGTGTGTGCGTGTTTGTGTGTGTGCAAGAGAGAGAGAGAGAGAGAGAGAGAGAGAGATTGAGGTGAGGCGATTAAGAAGATTGTCTACAGGGATTAGTGGACCAGTACCCAGGCCTTCTGTCAGTTATTCATTCTCCCTTAAATAAACTCATCTCTCATTTCTCTGTCATTCTTTAACCCTTCAGTGGAAGGAATTGCATTTGTGAGAGGAAGAGGATGATCCATCCATAAGCAGAGGGTGACAGCAGACAGCACTCAGTGAGCATGGTCAGTGATTGTGTTTATCAAGAGAGCATCTCTTTGATATGGAGAACATAAAAGGAGACAGGAAAGGAGGGAGAAAGACAGTGTGTGTGTGTGTGTGTGTGTGTGTGTGTGTTTGAGTTAGGTCATATAATAACTGAGGATGCGTAGCACATAATCAAGTAATCGGAGGATTCTGTACAGTGTCTCTCACATTGGTAGCTCTCTCTGTTAGACAGACTGACTCACACAATCTGATTAATCTCACTAATCTCACTTTAGTAAACGTAAATTATTGAACCCTAAGCACAGCCCTCTTTCCCTCATTATACATCAGGTTGTATCACACCACCACTCTAATCTGGGACAGCTTCCCTTTTCCCAGAACGATAAGAGAACACACAGCTACTCACATAAGCTTCTGACTCAGAGTGTTTTTAAGTGTCACTATTGCTTTCATCCCAAAACATCCATGCAGTGCTTTGATCACTTGATATGCTTTGTCCAAAAAAACAGCTTTTTTACCTGTCTGTTAAATACTTTCATATATTTAGAATCTAGAGCATGGTCATGTACTAAGCTGTATTAAGATGTAGGCTTTAACCTGTATATTCCAGATTTCAGAGATTTCCCAGCATGAAAAATAATATTGTTGAAGCACATCACAGTCCAGTAATCAAAGACAGGTCTTACTCAGCATGGGGATTTACAGGTTTCAGAATGAGGTTGGGCTGCATTAAATATGTTCCTTTTTGTTTTAATGCAACATTTATATTTATTGCATTTACATTTGCATTACCGTTCACATGCAAAGCAAAGGCAGTGATGGAGAATGCTCTACTTCCATGCAAATACATTCTATCTAGAACAAAGCACACTAACTATATGGTTAAAGGTTTGTAGACACCTGACCTTCATACTAATATGTGGTTCTATCCCCTATCCCAACTTTTTCCACAAAGCTGGAAGCACACAATTATATAAAATGTTTTTTTTATGTTGTAGCATTACAGTTTCCTTTCACTGGAACTAAGAGGTCCAAACACACCTCTGCCCCTGTGGGCTCTGTGAAGACTGGAAGTGGAATGCTGATTGCACACCAGACCTCCTCACCTGACCTCACTGCCTGACTTCACTAATGTTCTTGTGGCTGAATGATTAAAAATCTCCACAGTCCCGCTCCAAAATCTAACGAGAAGCTTTCCCAGAAGAATGAAGCTTATTATAACAGCAGTGAGGAACTAAAGAGGGCTAAGAGAGATGGACTTTCTATTTAACTTTATCTTGGGGGTTAAGTTAAATTTAGGTTTAGAGAGATCTAGTTATGCCAACATTTGGGTCAAAAATGGTGCATCAAAGGTATTTAAATGCACTGATTTTAGAAAGTATTTTTATTAAAAAAAATACCAATATATATATATCAGACCTTTTATTCAATGTTTTCTTGAAGCACCTTGGCAGTGAGTACAGTGTTCTTGGATATGATGAATCAAGCTTGACACACCTTTCTGCAGAACCTCTGTCAGGTTGGATGTGAAACAGAGAGCTTATTTTAGGTCTCTCCAGAGATATTCAATCAGTTTCAAGTCCGAGCTATACCTCGTCACTTAAGGACATTCACAAACTTGTACTAAGGCCACTCATGCATCACAGGACTTCACAACAATCTGAGGTTTGGAGCACTCTTAAAAGGTTTTCCTTCCAGTCTCTGCTGACAAAAAGCCTCTCTACAGCATGACGTCAGCACTGTAGCTGGTTTCTCCCAGAAGTTCAGTAATTCTCTTTTGTCAGTCAGTTTATTCTTTGTCATTCCCTTGGAGATTTTGCTTTTCACTGTTGTTTCTGGTTTTAAGATGTTGGAGCACTAATTGGAATGTTGTGAGTTCACATTTCAGGGCCACCAATCTGGAACCTTGAGCAAGGCCCTCAACCCTCAAATGCTCAGATGTATGAGTGAGATAAATGTCACTCTGGATGAGGGCATCTGCAAAGGTAAATAAAAGTGCTGCAAAGGTAAATAAAACTAAAAACTATAAAACTACAATGTATTGCAGTCCAGTGGTGCAACCATGACAGAACCCCTATTGCCCAGTCCTGGACTGCCAGACAAGGTATCGATGGTCTGATGGATTCCCTCAGATATTGTAATCAGGGGCCAAATGTGGACCAGTACAATGCAAAGTCATGTCAAGTTCCCAGGGCAGTAAGAGCTGTCAACAATGTCCTTGCCAGAGTTACAGGGCATAAACTCATCTGTACAGGCTGCCCCATTGCGCTCTCGCATGAACTTTTCTGTAGAGGCTTGTGAGGCTTATGAAGTGGGTTTAGGATTACGTAAAGGAAACATGTACAAAAATTAGAAATACACATGAGCATGACGCTGATACAACAACATCCACATGATGCTCTTCAGAGCAGACTCTAGGCAAAGAGTGATCTAAAAACATGACTTAAATACTAAAGCTCACTCATGATTATTAAAACAAAATGAATTAGGTGTAAACAAACTGCCTTCTGGTCAGTTTACAGGTTAAAGTCTGATAGGTGAAGTGATACAGAGACGATTATCCTTCTGGCAGGTTCTTTCATCTCCCCAGGACCACTTGAGTTCAGATGGACCTTATGGTTTATCTCCCTTGTTGTAAGACATTAGCAGGTACAGGATGGAGTTGCAGGAATCTTCCTAGGCTCCAATACTGGTTCTCAGCCAACAAACCCAATTAAATACAAAGATACACCTCAACCAATTGTTAACTTATCCGTCAGAAGACAGACAGAAATAGATGGAAAAATAGGAAAAGAAAGGAGAGATGTAAGGCAAATAGACAAAGGAAAATCGATGTAAAAATACAAAAGGTTGAAGAGTTGGATAAAGAGTTGAAAGACTTAAATATGAGTGACTAAAAGAAGACAACGATGGATCAGACGCTGTACCTAGACAGCTGGAAGAAGATTCTAACAGAAAGGAAGATTATAATGCGTTAAGTTTTATTTCCAGAAGTTCAAGAAAACTCTGAATCGTTTTTCTTTTTTTTATATTCATGTATTCTCCTATAATAGAATTGATAAGATTAATATTGCTTATTTTGACTGTAAACTTAGATGATTATGTTTCTCGCAGTGAAATCTTAAAAGTCCACTGTGACATTTACTCACATCAAGAATCGCTTATGCCGAATTATAGCATTCACGGGTGAAATCTGCAAATGAAGGTTTCAGTCATATGTAACCACAGCTTTGCAGCTGCAGGAAGTTATCTGCAACCATATAACCATATATAGAATTGTTAACCTTTAAAGATGAGGAACAAGCACTCTGAGTGTCGCAGACGAGAAATGTTTGAAATGAAATTTGATGTTGGCTGTTGAAAAAGCCCAAGGTGGAGAGAGTCGACAGCAAAATCCAACTTGCAATAGCAATGTTACAAAGTGTATAATAAGGCCCATGAAATGTCATCTGGGTTTGCATTCATCTAGAGGCAAGCTTAGTGTGTTATACTCAGTTATTGCTAATAGTGGGTGCATCATAGAACAAACTCAAGCTTACACTTGGAGAGTGTTTCTTGGTTTGTTACTATCTTTGAATTTTAATTACTTTTACTTATTCTAATACTGTTTGATTATTTGAAGGAGATTTTATTTGTAATATTCTTTTATTTTACTTTACATACAGTACACACATTTATCTGTATTATACTGATTTTAATAAAAACAAGGCCTCAGATTGTGAGGACCCCGAAAAGACAAAAACGTCTAAGTCTGACTCCTTCATAGATTCAAACAATAGATTAGGTTGAAGAACTAGAAGAGGATTCTTTGTTAGAAGACTAAGGGACTTCGAAGGACACCTGCGTTCAAGGTAAGACCAACCCTGAAAGTTGATCTTGTGTTTTCAAAACTAACTCGTGCAATCTAGGACACATTCCTTAGTGGGATTGTGGAAGGGTTTCCCACGCAATCCGAAAACAAGTGTCACTAAGGGACACGTACGTCAGTACTGTATAAATTACTTCACCCTGTCTAATGTCATTCTACACTGATTGCATGTAACGTTTTGGTTGTGTGGCTGGCTTCCGGCTCCAGGAAAAGTCTCAGTTGGTCTGAAATTTTTCTATTATATAATGTGTTGTGTACATTGAGACCTTTAGAGTTGTAGTCATTTTCAGTTTCCTTTCCTCAGATCGTTGAGGTTCCTGTTTCTGAAGTCTATGGGCAATGGAATGAATCTCATGTATTATATAGCCATTTAATATCGTGTTCATTCAGCTGTATTTACCAAACTTAAATCATGAATAAAAAATGAAACAGGAAGCATCTGAGATTCAATTGAGTGTTCTTTGTGGTTAAGGTGTTGGACTACTGCTTAGAAGGTTGTGAGTTTGAATCCTAGGTCCAACAATAGAAAAGAATAGAAGCATAGTGAAATTCATTCTTCGTGTATCCCAACTTTTGGAGGTTGGGGTCAGAGCACAGGATCAGCCATGATACAGCACCCCTGGAGCAGGGAGGGCTAAAGTCCTTGCTCAAGGGCCAACAGTGGCAGCTTGGTAGTACTGGGGCTTGAACCCTGATCTTCCAATCAACAATCAGAACAAGCAGAGCCTTAAATGCTTGAGCCACCATTGTCCAAACTGCCATTCCTGGGCCCCTGAGCAACTCCCTTAACCCTCAATTGCTTATTTGTTTAAATAAGTTAAATTTTGCTCTGGATACAGTTATCAACCGATTGACAGAAATGTAAATAATGTATATAAAGAAAAAATGTCTTTGAACTCACTCACTCTCTCACTCATCTTCTATCGCTTATCCGAACTACCTCGGGTCATCTCAGGTGTCATCGGGCATCAAGGCAGGATACACCCTGGACGGAGTGCCAACCCATCGCAGGGCACACACACTCTCATTCACTCACGCAATCACACACTACAGACAATTTTCCAGAGATGCCAATCAACCTAAAATGCATGTCTTTGGACCGGGGAGGAAACCGGAATACCCGGAGGAAACCCCCGAGGCACGGGGAGAACATGCAAACTCCACACACACAAGGTGGAGCGGGAATCGAACTCCCAACCCTGAAGGTGTGGGGCGAACATGCTAACCACTAAGTCACCGTCCCCCCCCCGTCTTTAAACTACTTACTATTAATTACTGTGTGTGATAGAGACACTGATCAGACAGAGTCTGAGATAAAACAGGGTTGAACTGCTCTTATGTTTTACATCCAGATGTGTCAAAATGACTGAGACATTGTGTTGTTGTAATTTTCCTAATTAGATTGTTTTTTGTGCTGTTGCCTGAGTGTAATATAGCTCTCACATGCCATGTTCTAATTTATTTAGAGATTGTAAATAATTTATTGAGCAAGTTGATCAGTGATGCAGTCCCAGAGAAGGGAAAGCTATGCAGATCGTGTGTGTGTAATACAAAACGTGTGTAATACTAAATTAAACTGAACAACTCATCCAAGTCCTACTCTACTACCTGCTAAGATATATTTTTAGACTTGCTTTCCGATTCAGTGTCTATAGTATAGTTTTTTTTTAATTTATTATTACTAATTTATGTCACTAAGCCAGCTGTTAAACCTTTTGCATGATTAGGATGCATTCTCCAAAAAAAATGCATAATTTAAACATGCATACAGCCTTTTTCACCCAGAATCAGCCATTTTCACCCAGAGTATACAGGTAACACCACCAACACACTGATTATACATAACTGAAGAGCACTGGAAACATACTCCAATCCTCTCTCTTCAAACCTCACACCATTAAATGAACCTGTCCTTTTTTGTATATACACACAAACACACACACACACACACACACACACACACACATTTATATATATATATATATATATATATATATATATATATATATATATATATATATATATATATATATATATATATATAGCATTTTACCATTGATCTAAAACTAATAAAGTTATGGTGCAATATGGTAAGATAACAGTGTAGAGGTCAAAGAGCATGATGTATACCTGTAATGCAAATGGGAATTAAGTTAAATGAAATAAATAGGAATTACGGAAATAGCAAGGTTGACATAAACAGAGGTAAACATCATGATGCATGCAAAATGATATGTAAAGTGATTACAGTAATGCAATAATGTTCAAATAGCAACCCTATGCAAATATGAATAAGTTTAGTAATGACAGTTAATAGCAGTAATGTACAATGCAGTATAGTGGCAGTTAAAGTTCAAGGTTGTACATGAGTTTTTTTGTGCTAAGGCACAAACTTCTGTAGTGTTTTCCTGAAGGGAGGCGTACAAACAGTCCATAGTGGGGATGGGAAGTGTCCTTGATGATACCTTTCACATTCTGCCAGCAATTCTTCTGATAAATGTTTGTAATATTGGGCAACTGTGTTCCAAGTGATGTATTGGGCAGTTCTCATTACTCGTTCGAATGACTTCTGGTCACACACTGTGTGGTTGTTGTGCAATACTGTGATGCAGTTTGTAAGGATGGTTTCAATTTAACAGTGATACACTGTAGAACTTCACCATGATCTGAGGAGCAAGGTGAGCTTTCTTAAGGCTACGGATATGACCTACCCTTAGTCCTATTCTTAAAGACAGCAGAATGTTTGATGCCCCTCAGTGACGTCTACAGTAGTAGACCACAATCAGTTCTTTGGTTTCTGGGGGTTAAGGGCAAGGTTAATGTTGACTCACCATGCTAGCAGATGCTGAATCTCTTCCCTGAATCTCTTCCCTGATCAGGGCAACCAACGTACCATCGCCTTCAAACGTGATTACAGAGTTGGAGCAGTGCATGTACCAATACACAGTCAGTGTGATCAATAGTGCAGAGATCTGGTAAAATGCCAACCTTACTCGGAGGACACCGTGTTCAGTAAGAAGAGGTTGCAGGAAAGCTGCCAGCTTGGAGGACCAGATTAAACATTTATTTTTTTAAATAAGGCCCTTTGCAGATCACAAAGCTGCACTTTATCATCTTTATGCTGATGCTGTGTGGACAGAAGGATTTTTTAATTTTTGAGCATGTCTGATTTATCTCCTTCTTTGATAGGCAGTTTGAAAAGGTCTCAATTAAAAAAAATCTATTTTTGATTTTTAATCAAAAAATTTAGTTTAGTTTTTCCATGTTTGTGCATTCTGATTTGATATGTTCTTGCTTTCTGTCTGAATTTGATTAATTTTTCCTTACACAATTTTTTCGATTTCTCCACCTTTTTCTCTTTCTGAGATACTGTATATTTCCTGATGTTTTCATTTTAGCACGATTTGATATTATTGCATGTTTCTAATAAATTTCAGTAACTTGTCAGTTTAGCATCTCCTTCAGTAGGTTGAAGGGAATCTGTTCATAAGATGATTCTTAACTTAAGATTCTCATTAGCAGCAGTAGAGTCTGGTTTATTTGTGTTATTACTCTGTGGCTCTGGTAAGGAAATGCCTTAAATATTTATTTATATATAATTGTTTCCATGGAGATATATATATATATATATACAGAGTCACATCCTGAACCTGGCATTATCACCCACACAAAGTCTCAAATTGCCCTGAACCTGGAAAGACTTGACTTCTATGGGCTTATCATTATAGGAGGATGTATGTTTGCTACACAGGTTATGATTCTAGTTAGAAAATCCCCTTTAAAGATTAAATAGATTTTTTAGTGTTGAATCAGGTTTTTTTTTTTATATCAGATACTGAACCTGCCTGAGTCTCTTCCATATTTTACATTTATTTGTTTAAATGAAGACAGGAAAGAATTCCCTGTAGACTCAGAGAGACAGAGATAGAGATAGAGAGAGATAGAGAGAGATTTGTATATAAATCTAAAGATTCAATAAAAATGCTACTTTCTCGAAATTCTCTGTGTGGATAAATCATAACACGTAGACTAACAGAATAGCGTTAGTGCTCTGTTTGTAGTTGGACACCAGAATTTTGCCACTGTGTAGTTCGGGAGCATCTATTGATGGTGCAGGTGTTTACCTCTGGATTTCATGAGGAGGGCTGTAGTAGTATTGATATTTGCCCCTGAGGCTGGTTGTTGTGGAGTTAAAAAATGACTGTGGGGCTGGTGAGCTGGAGCTGGCTCTTGGGGAAACGAGGCTATGGCAAGCCGTTTTAACATTTAATGGCTAGTCTGGATATGTATTATAGATATCCGTAATTCAGTTCTGCTAGTCAAAATGAAAATTTCAGATATCCACAATAGCATTCCTCCTATCCACAATTGTCTTTTCAGATATCCACAACTTCATTCTTCCTAGGACGAATGACGTCACTTTTCCCATTCATGTCTATGGAGTTTCCCTTTACAGATATCTTTAATTCAGTTGTAGATATCCGCAATGTGAAATGTGGATATCTACAACTAAATTATGACTATCCATAATTCCGGTTAGAGATATCTACAATTTAATTCTGACTAGTCACAATTCCAGTTCCAGATATCTTCAACTCAACCTCAATTAAAGATATCTATAATGTCTGTTTGAGATATCTTAAATTCAATTTCAACTAGTCAAAACTAGATTATAGATATCTTGAATTGGAATTGTGACTAGTCAGAATTAAATTGTATCAAGTTATAGATATCTTCAAATGAATTTTGATTAGAGATATCTCAAATCAGAGATATCTTTAACTTTCATTCTTCCTAGTCAATATGTAATTAGAGATATCTTGAAATAGAGTTTTGACTAGACAAAATTATGTTGCAGATATCTGTAATGATGTCACTGCAAGTAGGAAGAGGGTCTTGTTATCGGTGAGAGGAGCTTGTTATAGCAGTGATTGCTGTTAGCCCATATCTATAACTTTAATTCTGCCTCAGCAAAACTCAATTATAGATATCTGCAATTGTCATTAAGGATGTGTGACGAGATGAATATCGTTTTCAGTGACTGAATTCCAGATATCCCTAACTTTCATTGTGACTATCTAAAACGGAATTAAAGATATCTCTAACTGTCATTTTGATTAGTCAGAATGCAGTTACAACTAGTTGAAAATATGTTGTTGATATATGTTAATTCGGGATAGTCAATCGTAGCCATTAAATGTTAAAACGGCTTGCCATACGAGGCTGGTTCTCTGGCTATTCTTAGAGCCTAGTGGACCGAGATCTTGTTGCTTGGTTGTGGGATTGTTCTGCTACTGCTTGGATTATAGACTGCTTTTTCATTTCATTGTTTCATCTAAAACCTAATCTAAAACCTTGTATTGTTCTTTCAGGTCATATTTTAAAAAAAGGTATGTAAAAGCGGGATATTCAGCATGGTCCAGAACTGAAGACTACCTGTAGGGGCTGGTGTGAGTTCAGTTGCCCTTGAACTGTACCACGATTTCCCTGAATGTGAAGACAGTTCATACTTAGGTATGCACTTTTAATTGAAGTAAAGTAACCTCAATGTGTGTTTTAGCTGATGACGACATTGTTGGTTTCCACAGCACATGTGTAGCATGAGTGGCAGGAGAATGTTGTGAGACACAGGAAGAGGTGAGGAGCCTTATTCAGTTATGGGGATGAAAAATACAGGCGCAGTGAAACACAACTCACAGACTTTTTTTCATTGTTCAGCACAAAATTAAAGCTTGGACTCAACAGAACCAGTTAACAATGTCATTTGAAAGTAAAAAAGCTTGGAAAGCATTGCTAAAAAATAAGAGATTAGACGTGTAAAACATGCTCCGTTGATGTAAATGGATACAAATGTCATTCAATACTATAATAATGATTGAAAAACTATATAGTGAATCGGATTGTGTTTGTGATGATGTAGCATGAATGTAAACGCACAAGGGTTTGATATAGGTGAATAAGGTGAGTTTGAAACTAGACCAACGCTGCAGGAGCACTGGGAATAAACACATTCAAGATTCAAACCACAGCAAACTTACCCAGCCTGAAAACCACCTTAGTCCTATTTTCAGCTTTAACTCTTTCATCTCTTCTAGTAGCTTGTGCACTGTATATTGTTTTTCTCCTGAAGTTTGCTCTCTTTAAATCTAGCTCTAGACTCAGAGTGTGTGGGCGGCAGCTAGTTTCTCTCGGCATTTACCTCAGAAAAGCTTACCAAGCATTAGTTTCTGTACCTTGGGACATTAGCATCCTGTTTCTGTCCTCGTTTATAGTATCTTTATGGGTTATAGCCAAAAGAAATCACCTCACGGTTTGTTTAAATTCTTTTAATCCCTTTTTGAAATGCCTTTTTTTTGAGAGAGAGAGAATTAAGCCGAGAGATGTGAGCAAGATAGAAGTACAGGTCTACTTTTATTTCTATCATGTAAAACCTTGAGTGTGTCTGTGTGTGTACATGGTGCCCTATGATGGACTGGCATCTTATCCAATAGCAATATATGGAACATTAAACACATACAGATATAGATACAAATACATACGCATAAATACAGATACTTGTGTTACAGCCCTACTTACATGTAATTACCAGAGCCAGGAAGATTGCAAAAGATGTCAGCCATCCCAACAATGGACTCTTTTCCTTGTTGCGTTCAGGGAAACGCTTCCGCTCCCTGAAAGCAAACACAGAGAGGATGAGGAGAAGCTTCTTCCCGCAGGCCATTCGGAGTTTAAACCAGGAAACACCAAGGATCTAGCACTGGACCTCTCTCTCCATCCCCACTGTTCTATGCACCCCCCCTTTTTTTGCAATGACACTTTAATTCTGGACTGTCACTTTCACTTTAACTCTGGACTTGCACAGCACAGTGCCACTTTATACACTCCATACACTATTTACACACCACACTTCACCTGGACATTCTATGGACACTTTAAACTCCGGACTTGCACAGCACAGTGCCACTTTATACACTATTTACACACCATACTGCACATTTATGTATATTTATATTTATGCATATGTATATACATTATTTCTTCATCTCTATTTTCATATTTTTATATAGTTATCTTATATAGTTTTCTTATATAGTTTATACTTTTTATTTTATTTCTTGTTCTTCTTGCTTTATACATATATATTTATATATACATATATATATATATATATATATATATATATATATATATATATATATATATATATATATATATACACATACATACATATGTGTGTATATATATATATATATATATATATATATATATATATATATATATATATATATATATATATATATATATATATATACGCGTATTTACACACAGAATTGCAGTGTGTATGATCGAAGGGGCTCAAAATAATGTTACCGGCTGAGATTGTATTGTGTGTGCCATATGAGCCAAATAAGTACAGGTTAGATGTTAATGTGAACTCTGTGTGCATGTGCATGATTGCGTGTGTGCTTGTGAGGTTGTATGTGTGTATACGTGTATGTTCGTATGTGTGTTCCCTAGAGACAAATGTAAATAGCATGGCTGGCAGATGTGGAGGAGGAGCACAGACGTCATAGTGCTATAAATAGCACCTCTTTCATCAGGATGTGCAATCTTGAGTATAAATGTGTACATATACAGTATATGTGTATATTTGAGGCTAGTGGGTGGGGAGGTTTTTTGCTCATTTAATAATCTTGTCCTTGTAATCAGTAATGTTCATATCGATAGCGCAATGCAGAAGTGACCTCTGACAGAGAGAGAGAGAGAGAAAGAGAGAGAGACAGAGGAGAGAGAAAGGGGGGGTGTTAGTTGAAAATTATATATAATGCTGAAACTGTAGTCTGATTTTTTTTTTATTCATGCTTACCTTGCCTCTATTCTCTCTCACAAAATCTGTTAAAAAATGAAGTGTTCATGTGCTTTTGTGGATTTAATGCAGAGCACATGGCCCTCCAGTAGCAGGTGTAGCTTTACAACAACAGATGCTAACTCTCACTCTGTATGTGTGTGTGTGTGTGTGTGTGTGTGTGTGTGTGTGTGTGTGTGTGTGCGCGTGTGTGTGTGCGCATGTGTGTGTGCGTGTTACAAAAAATGATGATATAAGTAAATACCATCTGTAGAAGTTTCTTAGACTAATTAGAAATAAAGCATCTTTTTGCAGTGCTAAATAACCTTGTAAGACGTTAGGAAGGTTAAGCCCAAAATATATAAAACCCCTGAAATCTACTTTTAAATAAATGAAGGAAAGTTTTTATTTTGTTGAACAAAACATAATTAAACATTGTGAGTCAGCTGTCAGTAAAAAGACTTATCGCAGCACTGCTGGATTCTCAGATCGGATTAATCAGTAGGCGTTCATTATTTTTGTATAACACACAGCTCAGACAGTGGTTCCAGCTGTACCATAAATGATAATTAATATTAATGTGTTCTTTCAAGTACATTATCGTTTCTATAGTTACAGAGCATACATGCGGATGTTCCATGCAATCTAACTAATGAGAGAGAGAGAGGGAGAGAGAGAGAGAGAGAGAGAGAGGTCAGATGCTGAAAAGTGGCTTTGCAACAATAACAATATAAATTATAAAGGGAAAAATCATATATATATATATATATATATATATACACACAGTATACACACACACACACACACACACACACATATGGATGTCTATTGGTATTGATTTTTTTGATGTGTGTATGTGTGTGTGTATATATATATATATATATATATATATATATATATATATATATATATATATATATATGTGTGTGTGTGTGTGTGTGTGTGTGTGTGTGTGTGTGTGTGTGTGTGTGTGTGTGTGTGTGTATGTGTGTGTGTGCATATATATGTGTATATATATGTATATATGTGTGTGTGTGTTATGTACCTCCATATAGCACATTCCTACTCCCAGTGTTCTCAGGATGCACTCTGAATGGACCACAAACCTTGTCGGAAGAGTTTACTGAATATGAGTAAATGAATATGGATTTTGAGGTCAGTTTTCTTGTAAGTTCACTTTAATAAGAAATTGCCCTCAGTTGCCCTTCTTGCTAAATTTCTTGCCATGAAATCTGGTTTCAATAAAGATAATGTATCATATCTTTTAACTCATTTGAAACATCTTTTCCTCTGATCATCTTAACAGCATTTATACTAAGTACAGTAATGACAGATTGTGGTTGACCAGCCATATAGACACCACACGGGTGTATATGTATTTCACAGGAGTATAACTGGGTCACTTACCAAGATGTTTCAGTTAGTGAAGTGCAAAGAAAAAGCAGAAACTGCCCACTGGTCCATTCACATACAAAGCTATTTAATTTCTCTCTCTCTCTCTCTCTCTCTCTCTCTCTCTCTCTCTCTCTCTCTCTCTCTCTCTCTCTCCCTCTCCCTCTCTCTGTTTTTTCCGTAGTACACATTCAGTCACAAATAGTAACATGTCCAGGTTACTAAGTCCTCACTTGATTTTGCTGTTCTTTTATTTTTAACCAGCTAATGCTAGCGATATCTCTACTGTTGATGATTAAAACTCAAAACAATGATTAATTTGTTCAGTGTTATAGATTGTAACCAGTGTTATAGAACCAAGCACTGTGTCTACATACGAACTGATCTAAAGACAACACTGCAATAAGCTAATTTTATAAAAGAAAGGGCACTTTATACTGTTCAGTGTGCATGATCACGTTGTTTTGACATCACTCTCTAGAAGAGAAAGTCTTTCACACTATTTTGGGCAGAGCTTTTTCTTTGTCCTCAGCATAAATTCGTCATTCACAAACACATATATTCTGAACTCCACTGACCCACAATTTAAAAAATGTTGCTATTTTGTTTTAATCATGGGGCACCAAGTATACTGCCTTATTTAGCCCATAGAGTTATTGTTGCACCTAGTGGTTAGAAATTAAAACTGCAACACATGCTAACACACGTTCCGTCCTGGTTACTCTTTTACATTTCATGACTGGCCTCCTGTCTATAATCTTCTCTATCCTTATCCCTTGGACAAATTCCTCTGCAGTGTTAACAAATAGCGTTGGGTCAGTTTAATCTGGAGGGAATGATCTCTGTGTCAGGAAGACATTTTTATCCTCTGGACACCATGTACCCTCCTTCATATCATAGGCAACCTTTCCTGTCTCTTCCCTTTGTCTTTTCACTTGGCTGTTTCGCATTATGTCTAAATGTGGTCAGAAGAATGTCTGTGAACTGTGAACTGGGGTAGATGAGATTGAGAGTGAGAGATTTCCTTCTCTCTTCTGTTCTTTCACACCTGACTAGTAGCCCTGCAAGGTCATTTCCAAGGACACACCAGTCTCACTGTCTGCCTCCTGGTTGGCTAGCTGACTGTTAAAGAGACAGCATCCTGCTGAACACATGCCTCTGTGAACAACCCCCCATTAAACACACACACACACACACACACACACACACACACACACCACACACACAGACGATGACTGCAGAGTCAGCAGTCGCACCAGCACGAATATGGCGATCCTTAAGGATGTGCCTTGTTTAATATAATGTAATAATTCATCATTCTCCAGCAAGTAAAATCAATTTCTTATAATAAACCCATTACGTATATATACTGTTTAACATGCTGTTTGTTTACTGCAGTGCTTTTGAGTGGGGTTCAGCAGCTAAAGGTCATTCAGGTGAAGGAGATGGCTTGAGCCTGCATGATGCCGGTTGTAGCTTTAGTGAAATCACTGCAGCATTCAGACCTTCTGAGACAGACGGAAAGAATGGTGCAGAGAAAGATTCCTTTGACCCACTTTAGATTAGATATAGGTGTGTGTGTGTGTTATGGTTGAACAATTTGGCTAAATGATTGGAAATTATATTAAAAAAAGACTTATACATTAATATTGCTCAATTCAATTTCCATATTGCATGTAATGTGCTACTACTGATAGATGCATAAAATTAATATAAAATCTAAACTCCTACACCTGCTAGATTCCACTAAAATATGATGTAAGTGACTCATGTTTAGTGTTTTTTTTTCTGCATGTTTAGAATGTATTAATGTTATTTAATGTGACATTTATAGATCGCAAGATGGAGTCTCTGGCAAAAATATTGTAGCCTGATCCTGTCATTTATTTCTATCATAGCAACTCTCGATTTTTCTTCTCACGTAGCATAGAGTTTGCGGCTTGGTATAATTATGTGTGTGAGAAAATCCGACATCTTGAGAAGCGGATTCCTGACATATCATTTGGCATTGTGTAAATGCCCGAACACCATTACAACTGACAAGTTCGCATGTTTGATTCTGCTGCAGGATGTTGGTTAATTTATATTCATCATAGCTCATGTGATGTGACAACTGCGTTCTTTTAAATAACACTTTTAGATTTTTTCCTCATATTTCTTCATGTGACTCCAGCCAACCACATCTTTTCAAACAACTGTTCATGCACCATGCTGGGTGAAAATTAGGGATGAGCGAGTACAACATTATCTGTATCCGTATCTGTTAACCATATAAATTATCTGTATCTGTATCTGTACTCTGAGTGGGTGGGGCCTAACCAGGAAGTAGGTGGGGTTTGTCTTGAAATGGGCGGGGCTCTAACTGGTAATAATTAATTTGTAATATTTATAACACTAGCTTACTACCTTTATGTTTTTATGAAATACAGCAAAAATGTGTCAGACACTCGGTGTCTGGTTACTGGTTAGAGACAGCTGAAGGTTTAAAAAAGAAAAAAAATCTCTGACAGGCAGAGACGCAATGCGAGTCGCATTCTACCAAGCAAGCACCACGTCTGAACGAACCCACGTTTACCAGAACTCTACTGGTTAGTAAGTACGTATTATTAACGTTACAACCCGAAGTAAAAAGATGAAGAAACCCTAAACGTTAACGGAAAAGACCCGCGTACCCGAGTGACTGAGGGAGAGACAGAGAGCTGTTCTGTGTGTGACTGTGAGTGAGCAGAGCGAGACACAGCAACACAATACATCTGTATGTGTGTAGGGGAGGGGCACTGTGACTAGCCTATCACAGAACGCTGACACAATCAGATACCCAATGATGATTTTCATTCAATCCGAGCACAGATATTGACTCGTATTACTTGTATAATACTCGTACTCGGCAGAAGTGCTTTATCCGTACCGGATACTCGTTTCAGCCGAGTATCCGGCTCATCTCTAGTGAAAATATAAGCAATAGTGACTGAAGAAGTTAGTGCAATAGTAATTATACATGAATCCTATCTCTATTAATTGTTCAACCCTGGGTCAGATGGGAATGCCGATGCTTAATCAGATAAGACTGAGGAAGACGTGGTGTAGTGTACTTAATTGATCTGATTTGATTATTTCATTACTTTGTCTTTTATTCAGGTAATTAAACTAATGCCCTTTTGTCCTTGCTCTTTAACACTCACTTGATGTGTTTTCTGTCTCTGCTTCTTCTTCTATCGTTCTCTCTTTTCCATTCGCCGACTTGACATTTCTAAACTTCTTGTCCATCTGCTATCATCTGTCTCATTTCTCATCCTGTCTGATCTTTTCTTTTTTTCCCCCAGTCTTTCATTCCCATGGTCCTTGTCCTTATATTAAAATACACCCAATTTTATGTTCTCAGTCTCAGAGTGCTTGTAGTCTGACATTTCACATATGAAATAAGATTAGGACACACACACACACACACACACACATTTGCACATACAGCAGTCTTGGTGGAATTTTATATATTTCAAGTCAAGACGCTTTTATTGTCATTTCAACCATATTTAGCTGTTGCAGTGTATAGCTTAAAGATGTGGTTATCTGCATTTTTTGACAACTGTCCTACTTCTACATATGTCCTCCTCTCCATCTTTCTTTGTCTACCTTGCTTTTCTGTGAATCAGCAAATTGATTGTGAAGCAAGGCAAGGTCACCTGACTGTTGTTGCCGTGGAGACCAGAGACCAAGAATCAGGGATAATTTTCCCACTATCCTGTTTGTATAGAGAGAGAGAGAGAGAGAGAGAGAGAGAGAGAGAGAGAGAGAGAGAAACATGGGGGCTGGGTGACTCAAGGATATATGTACATGGGGACGGCCATTTTGGTTATTCAAAAAACAAGAAAAACTTTATGGAAAGAACAAGCAAAGGACAATAACAAAAGTTTAATCCTAAAGAGAATTTAGGGTTAACATATAAAGGACACACATTTAAATGTAATATTAGGTACATATATAAAGCATAGAAGTACTTTATATATAACTAAATCTCTTTCATATCCCCTTCTTGAGATGCAGTGCCCACACTACACAGTCTGCATGAGATATCACTGAGGAGACACTGCTGCAGCAACCGTCGTATTGTTAACCGATGTTGCCCCTCTTCCAGCTCCCTGCTTTTAATTTCAATTTATTCTCCAATAAGCCCTCTTATCAGATATTAAACTGAAAGGAACAGATACTACACTTGGTTTTACAGAAGTGAGGTTCTCATCCTGTAAAGAGTAAAGCTTAGACTCTGTGCCTCCCCTTTATGTCCTGCTTTCCATTGCAAATTAGCTGATTGCTCGACACTTTGCGTGAGAGTGTGTGTAAGCATGTAAGAATTTATTCATAGTTTGTCAGGGCACATATCAACCATTGTGTATTATTATGGCAGAGACTCTGAAGTTTAAGACTAAAGCTCTCAAGACTAAGAGCATATTAGAAAAGTAGGTTTACATATACATATATATGCTTATTCCAATTTATATAACAGCAGGTGAGTTAGACAATGTGGATGTGCACATACAAAGCAATCTAAGTTGCAATTTGATACATGACTAGAAACACATCCTACTGTACAAGACACTATAAATCCTGCATGGTTCATCTGCACACAAGCATACTTACTGTTATACTGTTATATTGACATTTTGACATTTCACATTCACTTCAAATAAAAAAAATACAGTTGGCAACCATTTTTTACAAACACTGTGTCATGTAAAAATGACGCCTTAGCTTACAAAATTCGCTTATTTCTTAGGAGAAGACTAGATTCCTGCTGTCAATCCTCGGAATTCTGCAGTAACGAAGGCGGGGCATGGACAGCTTTCCGATTGGTCCGTTCAATCCACCTTTCTCACGTTGATTGGAAACACTATACGTCGATTGTACATAAAACGTGACGGGAGCTTTGGATTGGTCAGTGCAGCTGGTTTATTAATGAGCTTGGTGAGCGCTCTCAAACCGCTGCGCATCGCTCGCATCAACCGGTGCAGCTTTATGTGGCGGAATTGCGCAGGGTTCAGAGGGATGTGATGTGTCTGCTGCGGAAGGACACAAAAGCACCCCAAAACCCATCGGAGAACCGGGACAGTGCGGCTTCTTGGTTTTTGCCGGCTTTGCCTCAACTCAAGAGCAGCGCGCGACACCGGCATCCTCTAGAACCGGCACTGCCCTGCTCTCTTCATTTTCATTTAGTAGTTTCTTTCATTCGCGTTTAGTCTTGTTGAAGGTTATCCGACACGTCAGCTTTATGACTTTATTTTACAGCCTGTAGAAACTTTGAAAACTAAGCCGCGGTGAATCAGCCTCCTTGGCAATTAGCGCATCGATAATTAAACCACATCGAGCATTTTGTTTCACCTCGAATATCTCTGTCGTCTTTTATAAATAGTCCAATTTCCCCTTTCATTCATCCTTAAAGGGCTGACATCTTCTTACTGTACCTGCTGAAGAGAGCCGACTGACTGCGCAGAGATGGGGGTAAGAACCAGAAGCTTCATCTTCACCCTCCTTTTATTATAAAGATCTAATTAGCACTAACCTATATATTATTGAGGCTAACTGAGATTTATAAACTATATAACTGTGTGTTAGAGAGAGAGAGAGAGAGAGAGAGAGAGACGCAGAACTTTGTGTTCCGATCAAGACGAACTGCAGTGTCACTGCTGAGCTGTGAATGAATGACATTGACTGTAATGCGGATTTTCACTCTTTTACCTTCACAGTTTCAGGATAAGACTAAATAAATATCTCTGCTGGATGCGAAACAAAATGTCTCTCTGGTCAGATCTGGAACAAAAAAAGTCGCATCCCTGTAGATATGTGTGTGTTTTAACACCACTGTTCCGTTTATTGACTCGAACCCAAAACCCTGTGCCTGCGTCTTGGGTTCGTATATTATGCTGGTTATAATATACGAACCCAAAACCCTGTGCCTGCGTCTTGGGTTTGTATATTATGCTGGTTATAATATAACCTTATTTTCTCAGACTAATCGGTTTCATTAGCTGAGCAGCAGCGATGCGGAACGCAGCTCCGTGCGCTCGAGCTCTCGTTTCGGTTATTGTCACTTTTCTTTAATTCGTTATCTTTACTACGACTTGTGTTATTTTTCATCACCTGCAGTGCCCTTGTGATGGTGGAGTAAGCTGTAAATTTCCGCATCCCCTTTCCTCTTTCTGTCTCATATGTGCAGGTGTACGACCGGATGTCCTCTGTTCAAACAGCTCTCATCGTCATTTACTTGTACACATGTTGTCTTGTTAAAAAGTTGCAAACTTTGCAAAAACCCATCTGCCATATAACGCAACATACCAGCTATCCGGTAGAAAGATAATTTTTTCCAAATTCTTGAGATTTTTGACAAGTGCGCGCTCAGTGATGATCCGCTGACGCTAGCGCGTCATAATGCGGTTATACCGGGTATTACTGCGCTGCCGTCTACACCCCCACCCCGGCTAATGTGTGACATAACAGTGTTCAGAGAATCTTAAGTGAAACGTCCTCGCTGGGCTGATTAAATCTGTATTTCTCCCGGCGGGTGCTAATAATTCTGGTGTTTAAAGAGCGATCATCAGTGCGCCACTGCGTCAAACAGCGCACGCTTCCGGTAGCCAATCAGACACGCGACCTCAGTTGACAGCGGCATCAGCTGGAACGGCGATTTGTGTCTCCGGACGAACACACCGGTTTTTTGTTGAATGGAGCTTAATTATTCAGTTTTGCTTCATCATCGTCTTGTTGTCTTTCACTCATGTAGCTATTATAACCTGAAGTGAAAAGGTTTCGCAAGGGCATTAGGTCCTCTCACACGACCAGTGTGACGATGCGGCATTCTTCTTCTTCTTCTTCTTCTTCTTCTTCTTCTTCTTCTTCTTCTTCTTCTTCTTATTATTATTATTATTATTATACACTTTTGTTCTGCGAATTGGGACAACGTGGTATGACGCATGAAAACGAAGTCCCAGAACCTTGTGCACATGACGAACTTTTTTATAATGATGCATTTGTGAGATTCTTTGAATCTGAATGTCTATCCCATCCGGGGTGTGTGTATGCGGTCATTGCGGCAAAACCACGCTATCAGCAATGTTCCAAGGACACCGGGAAAAGTGATTACGCACACAATATTTGCCGAGTCATGCTTCGAATGTGTGTGTGGAATGAAAAGGTAGCATATGTAATATGTGTCTCCCTCCTTCACCAAACCACCGATTTATTCTCTCTCTCTCTCTCTCTCTCTCTCTCTCTCTCTCTCTCTCTCTCTCTCTCTCTCTCTCTCCCTGTGTTGAAGCTTTTGCGGTGAGCGCTGTGACGCAGTGCTGCCTCGTGCTTTATACGGCGCGGTCTGCGTCGAGGGGGGGAGGGGGACGGGCCAAGCCAGTGGAAACTCCCTGTGCATAACCGATGGACAGATTGTACCAATGCATATGGAAATACATATAGTAGTCTGAATCCTACACGTCTTCCTAATGGACATATAGTGCACTCGGTATTTATAGACTATGAAGTGCACTTACGTAAGGGGGAAAGAGACATGGAGACATTCTAAAAGCGCCTATATGACTGTATGGGATGCGAGGACCTGAGTCATGTATGTAACTAAAAAAAGACATATTATGGAGAGATTAATGAGATGAAACAGGAGAGAGCGAGAGGAGACCTAGAGTTACTGTATATACTCTTACAGTTAACCTTCAGACAAATGGAGAACACCCTGTGTGTGTGTGTGTGTGTGTGTGTGTGTGTGTGTGTGTGTGTGTGTGTCTGTGTCTGTGTCTGTGTCTGTGTGTGCTTCCACTAATATCTGAATATCTGAGAGTTTTGATCTTATGAGGAAAATCCCCCCCCCATTAACAAACAAACAAACAAACAAACAAATAAATATATAAAAGAACCGGAATGTGTCATTTTGTTTTTGAGCTTAAGGTTGGTGTTAGGTTTATGTGTAGGCAAAACATTCATTAATATATATATATACATATATACTGTATATATATTACAGGTTAAAGGTACTGGACATAGAGGGAGAATGCGTACTGGGAGGGGGAGGGGGATGGGGAGGGGGACAGAAGAGAATGGAAGGGATCATATTGTAGATTTCCACCTGAGTTTAGCTCATGTTTCCACTGCTGGTAAGTACTCAGGTGCCTTTCTGCAGGGATGCTAATGAAGAGTGAGAAGTGGCTGAGGACAACTGGGGTTTGTTAAAGTGGCACAGTACATTCTGGACTTGCTAAAGAGATGAGCTCATTCTTCATTAACGACTCAGTCATTGTAAGGTCATTATGTTATGTTGCTAAAAACGAGTGTTGGAAATCCATGTAATAATTAAAATGGCCCACAAGACACGTCCCCTTGTTTATCAAAGGGTGAGTCTGTTGAGAAGAAGCATGTTGAAAGGATGTTTTATGTCACAGTGACAGCAGCAACCAATCAGAGTGCTGGGTTTGGAGGTTATGACTTGACAACCCTCTCAGTGCTTCCCATTTCTTTTTATCTTACAGTAATAAAACTGTCTGTAAAACAACTGGCCATTAATCATTCACTTTATTAACATAACATCTTTTATTCATTTGGCATCTACTTCTTCCATTTAGTATGGGAGTCTCCAGCAGTCTGCGTTTAGTGTCTGAATCTCCAGCAGTTTGCCTGCTAAATACAGATTCGTAATTATCCCAGCTCTCAACCTTTTTGCATTGCATTCATTATATATAAAAGAAATGTGAGTCCTAGATTTACAGGATTAAGGAGAACATGTGGTGTTAGTAGAGGTTATTAAATCAGCTGACAGGATCGTTCGGGTTTTATTATCAAGAATTGTGCGTGAACAATGTGTGTGTTTAAGATGTGCTGGTGTGGGGATATGTTTAGTTTCCCAAGGTTAGGATTACCCCCTCCTATAGTTCCTTCAGTTTCGAAAGCTCCCCTGAAGGTTAGCAGCACGGTGAGATTACCGGTGTCTACAGGAGGTTAGCCAAGGGCCCAGCTCCGGTTCCCTGCTCAGCACAGCATGATTTATTCATGATACGCTCTTGTACTGAGAGGTGAACTGCAACCAAACATACAAAATATTTTTATAAAGTAACTTGAAACATTTATGTATTTGTTCTTGTGTGTTTCCTTTTTGTCATGTGGAGAATGATTGGCATATGACAAAACAATTTGATTCAGATCTATGAGTCAGGTTCTGATACAGAAGACATCATAGTGTGTGTGTGTGTGTGTGTGTGTGTGTGTGTGCATTCTGGGTCAACATACAGTTTCTCATGTGAGCATGTAAACACAACTGATTGCTTGAATGAGGATAAAAGGGATGGCTAGATGGACAGATGGATGGTTAGGCTGAAAGGGGGGAGGGGACAGAGGCGGTAATGCATAAATGAGGATTTTAGCATTTTGTTTGATTGCACAGGGCACACAATGATGTGTGTATTCTTCATCTAACCATTTTTGAGTTGTTTTTTATTTGTATTTTGTGTGTATTGTGCATTAATGTGTGCATCCGCTAAGAGATATCTTGGGGTCTCTCAGTTCGGGTGTCAGAACAAAGTCAGGGAATAACGTGAAGCGAGCGATTAAGGAGAGAAGTGCGAGCTAATCCTCATCTTTCCTAATCGGATTATGCAATCTGTATATGCACAGACCTATCATAGCCTACGGTAGAGTCCACAGCATACGGCCCCAAGGGCATTCTAGCATTTAAAAACACACGCACATAGATATATACAAGAACACACATTCACACATATATACATATATATTTATTTAAGTCTATTTATATAGATAGATAGATAGATAGATAGATAGATAGATAGATAGATAGATAGATAGATAGATAGATGGATAGATAGATATGAATACACATGCAGATTAAACAGAAGGTAGTAATTTCTTTATATTATAGTATTAATATTTTATTATTATTCTCATATTATTAACATGTTTTCTCTGCTGTTCTTTTGCTCACATGGTGTTTAAATACCACATCATCTGCCGCAGTGTCGGCATGTCTGCTGTAATAAGAATAAGTGCACACAATACCCCTATGCACTTGTGTGTACAAACACACACACACACACCTTTGCTCACCAGAGGCAGTGTCATTGTTGTTTCTGCACTAGCGCTCATTTTCAGCTAAAGCTCCCAGTAGACACCGATGGAAAATCGTGACCTTAGTGTTACATAAGGTCCATTCTCCTGTTCATTTTTATCGCACATTGAACCTTATAATAGTAATAAACTCATGAAAGGGCATGTTTTGTCTAACCAAATCCTTAAACACACTACAGAAAGTCTTTTTAGGTAAGCATAAAAGGTTAAAAGGGTCTGATCCCCCTGTAAGTCAAATGTGCAAACATGCTGCTTCATGGTGTGTGAGCAGATGTGTAATCAGGTGTGGTGTTGGGCTGTGCCTTCAGCATCTTTGCTTTGTATAGAAAATAATTAGATATGACATGTCGTGGAGCTGTAGAAAAGAGCTCAACATGAGCGAAAATATACAAGAACGTGAAACAACACAGAACCAAAATGTTCATAGACATTTGGACAAATCCAGTTCATGTTAGGGGACAGATCTCTAAGAACCAACCGCCAGCAACGGTAAATGATGTATCTAAGAATGTAGCTGATGTAACTAAGAAAACAGCAAAATATCCAGACCAAAAAAAATACTGTACAAAGAGAAATTCAATGCAATTGTTTCTTTTTATCATTAAAACCATCATAGATAGCTGCTCCAGTTGAAATGTATTATAATTGTGTCTTTTATATAACACAATAGTTTTTTTGAGGCATAATGTGAAGAAATTGGTCTTGAAAGCGGGTACGATATTTAAACATTGTTCATTGTTGGGATTAATAATTATCAGCCTCAGAGTTTACTTGTATATACGATGTATACATTTTAATAAATGCAAATAAAAACCTTTAGAAAGTATAAATGTACATCATATGAAAGCAGAGATTAATATATTATTCAATAAATCAATATATTATTTAAAAATAGAACTTGTAATTTTGTGTCAGCCCTGAAAATCAAAAAACATTACAGAACAATGCTTGAGTAACACAATTCACCAGAAGTCATCATCTCTGTCGGGAGGACAATGGTTCAATGGCAAGTAAGTTTTTTCTCATATATCTAATTTACTATTTATGAAGATTTATATTTGATTAAAGTCTAATATGTCAGCTACCTTTGAATATTGTATGAAAAGATTTTCAGTCACACATGTGACCAGATTTGCTCTACAAGGACAAAAGGTTGACGTGCATACAGAGATATGAGATTTACTGTAATTACTCATCAATAAACAAATAAAAATGGACTCAAACTGACCCCGAATGAAAGCCTAGTGAGTCCAGGGCAAGATCCACATGCCTTGATTTATTTGCTATGTATGATGATGGATGGCTTGGTTCAACATTAAAATAGTGACAGAAATGAACACAAAGATGTGAGTAACATCAGACTCATTGTGGTATCAGGCAGGGAAGAGACTGTCCTTCACAAGCTTTCCATTTGCATGATAATGACAAAATATTATTTATAGGTATTTCTCTATCTTTGTTCAGGAGGAATCTAGTATTCTCTCTCTCTCTCTCTCTCTCTCTCTCTCTCTCTCGCGCGCGCGCGTGCGCTCGCGCTCTCTCACACACCCAGCCGACATTTCAGCCGACTCCACCGTGACTCACAGATGATACAGTCTCCCAGTTTTAGCGCATCATCAATACATCAGATGTATTTTACTAGTTACAAGACTACTCTTTCTCCCTCACTCTCTTATATATCTTTATTTCTTACATACAGACACTCTCTGGACTAACGGTGGGTTCCTGTTACAGAAACATCAATAAATAGTTATCAGAGTTCAGGAAACAGTCCACCAGTGTAGAGGTGTGTGTGTCAGGTCAGTCAGTAGAAATAAAGCAGGATGTAATTCCAGCCCGAGGTCTCTGGTTCTCTCAGAGACCAGTTCTGCAGTTCCGTTACAGTAGCGTAGGTAAGAAACAGACACAGAAATAATCATGACAGAAATCCGGTGTGTTTAGTCATACAGACATACTGAAGGAATTATTCAAAGACTATTGAACGCCTCTTATGGGCTCAAAATGTACCAGATTGACCACTTCTGTGTGACCCCTATTGCGTTATGGCCGGTTTACCTGAGCTGATCCTGACATCTATCCACTGCAATCTGATCTCATATGGAACTGATTCAACCTTAATGACAGAAAGAAAGATCCACTATTCTCCTCTTCTATTCTCATTCGTGTGTGTATAAGGGAGAAAGCTCTACCTGAAATAACCGCAAGTTAGAGGTCTCGCAATAATTTTATTAATATCACTACGCTTTAACTGTGAAATAATCTCTGTACATATTCATATGTTATACAACAGATCTAACTATTCATAATTATTATTACCTTATACCACTTCTACTACTGCTGCTACTATGACTACTACTAATAATAATAATAAGATTACTAATAATAGGAAGAAGAACAAGAAGAAAATACACTCATTGCCCACTTATCCTTACTCACTTTTATCCAGTCAAGTGGAAGCAGCACAATTCATAAGATCATGCAAATATATGTCAGGAATGTCAGTTGGTGTTCACATCAAACATAAGAATGGGGGAAAATGGGATCTTAGTGTCCTTACCCATGGCATGGTTGTTGGTGCCAGACTGGCTGGTTTGAGTATTTCAGACATTTCCGATCTCCAGGGATTTTAACTCACAAAAGTCTCTAGGGTTTACACTGAATAGTGTGAATAACAAAAACCCTCCAGTGAGCAATGGCTCTGCAAGTGTAAATGCCATGTTGGTGAAAAAGGTCAAAGGAAACTGGTTTAAGCTGACAGAAAGGATGGAATAACTACAATAACTCAAACAGCATCTTTGTGCAGCCGTGTTGAGCAGAAAATCATGTTACGTCATATTGTGCCAGAGCAGTGAAAGACTGTATAAGGCCTAGGTGATATTTTGCTAACATTCAAACTGTTCAATTTTTCTGTGATTCTGTGCACACTATATCCTCACATTCTAGTTCTTTCCTGAAAGGAGTGGTGTGTCCTTCTTTCATTCGCCTCTGACCTCTCTCATCAGCAAGGCATTTCGACCTGCAGACTCACCACTGGATGTTTATTGTTTATCACAGCATTCTGTGTAAACTCTAGAGACTGTAGTGTGAAATGTGAAAATCCCAGGAGATCAGAAGTGTCAGAAATACTCCATGCAGGCACCAACAACCATGACATGGTTAGAATCACTGACTTTACCAGAAGCTCTTGGTGTTTGGATGCTTATATTACCCCTGATTGGCTTATTGGATAACTGCATGACTGTGCATTGGTTCCTATTAAAGTAGCCGGTGAGCATATATTTAAAATATACATAAAATTATAACATATATATTTAACACTAATTCAACTAATATATGCTTAAGCCTTTTTCAGCTGAGAGTAAACGCATCTCGATGTCCAATTATATCGTTTTCAAACTCCTTTATATTCTTTGGTTGGCCGCTAGTAATAAAACTACAGGATTTCAAATGCAGAGATTCAAATTAAATTTCAGACACGCCCCAGAAGAGAGCGACTGCTCATGTTAATGTTGTCACCTGCTGGAGGCCACAAATGTAAGTGTAAAAAAATAATCCGTCTTGAAATGCAAGGGGATCTAATTCATTAGATTAATAGTTTGGACTTGCACAGATGGGCAGTGTGTGTGTGTGTGTGTGTGTGTGTGTGTCCAGTTAGATATAACCAGGTGGTGTGCTGGTAAGAGCCATCAGGCGATAAATGCCATCGCCGTTGGCAACAAGCTCACATGCTGACAGAGCAGCAGGTCAATATCTAATTACCACACTGGAAGGAAAATGACGAAATCCTCCCTCTTATCGCCGTCTCCCTTTTCCTCTCTCCTCCTTTCTCTCCTCCTTCCTCCCCTTGTTCCACTTTATACAGTAGAGTGATCTCTGCCTCATCAGATATCTCTCTCAGTCTGTCAGTGTCTCCTCCCCTATGCTCCTCTCTCTTTCCATCTGTCTTCTTTTTCTTTCTCAGTCTCTGCCTATCTGTCCATCTCTCTTTCTCACCTTCTCATTCTCTATTAATCGAATGTCACCTGGTGGGCAGCTTAGTGTGGATGTGTGCATGCCGGATGTGTGGGTGTAAGCAGGTGTGTCCTTGGTCAGTCCTATAGGGAAATTAAGAGCGATAGACAAGACGAGGGGTTTTCATGTGGCTGGACAATGCTTTTGATGAAATACAAGTGAAAAGAGCTTGATAATATATTTTTCTCACACACGACGAGGGTGTTGGGTAACAACAAGCCACCTGAACAGCTTCAATGTGCTTTGGCACGCCTCTGGAAACCTACAGGAGTGACGAATGATAAACGATATTCTCTCAGCTAGTGTTTTGGTGATAGCAGTGATAGCACTATCTAAAATATCACTCTGTAGGTGTCTTAATTTCACCTTGTTTTTGTGAAGGTGAACGTACAACATCATGTCCAAAAAATACCCAACATGCACCTACAGCGTTCACACCGAACACAGTTTTCTAGTTTATAGCAAAACATTTACGCAGTACTTATGCTCAGGAATCCACTGTAATATAGTAGAACTGCAGAATTTATTATGCAGTTCGATGTGAGCACATGAATTGTGTATTAGATTGTGGTTTCAGTAAGGTACTCTGCTCACTGGACATTAGTCATTCTGTAAATGTGTGCTAGTCCTTCATCAGGCAGTAGGGGGCACCAGTGATAAGTACACTGGGTTTGTTTCTTTACTGTGTCTCTACTTAATCGTTTGAACCGGTCGATCAGTGAAGTGCTTTTTGACTTTTTTGTAAATGGAAATATAAAACCAAACCCAATTCACAGTCATCCTGCTACCACTTAACAAGTTACCCACCGCTTTAAAACTCAATAGGAAATTCTATAGACAATCACATTGTTGACTGAGGGGTTTCCAGGAAGACACTTCACTTTTGGGTAACAGCAGTACATTAAAATAGCTGCTCGGGTTCTGGAGGATTGTCATAATGGCTCTTTTGGATATTGATCAGGAAATATGCGAATGCTGAACCCAGGTTAGCGTCTGAAAGCCCATGCTAGTTCACTATAAGGGATTATTATTAGATGTTTTAAATCATTATACATTTTGCCTTTTTATTTAACACATATAACTTAGTAAGAGTTAATAAGACAATAAAGTCCATGTTAGTTAATAAGACAAAAAAAATGCAGCTTGTTACATTACTAAAATTTCACAATCAAATGAGTGAAACGTCTGTTCATGTCATGCAAAGTGGAAAAGAAAAACAGAAGTAATAAGAAAAAAAAGAGTAAAAATAGAATTAAAGGTGTTACAATGAATGAGCAATCAGAAAAAATACAGAAAATATAAAGTGAAGTCTCTGAGAATGAGGTGATACTACAGAAATTATAATGTATTAGAATGAATGCATTAGTATAACAATGTGACTTGAATTACTGCTTACCAATTACTACTGGAAATAGTGGAAAATAAATGAACGCCTTCTGGCCAATGAGATTTGAAAATTCAGCAGTACTGTGGTGTAACTATTTTATCAGGTGGTCCATATTTCATTCCTGAGTCAGGTGGGTTTGCTGTCACTTCTGTTGAAATTAAAACAGGATACAGGTTCAATTCCTAGGCAGAAAACTAACCCAGACGCGGATGGGTTAACTCTCAGTGTCTGTCCCAAGACTGAAAAGTCAAATATGTGGACCAGATGAATGTCTGTGGCGGCCCTGAACGGGAAGCATCCAAAAGCACTTGGTCAGGACTCAATTGCGCCCCAGCCACACCGAACCACATACATAGGCGCGTTTGATGCATACAGACGTTTCAGTCAACTTGTCTAACCTTTGTGTGTGTGTGTGTGTGTGTGTGTGTGTGTGTGTGTGTGTGTGTGTGTGTGTGTGGTTTTATCTGGTTAGAATCAGACACTGACACAAAGCAGCAAGTCTACAGTAAATATAGACTCTTAAAAAGATAATGAATCATCAAAGGTCTTGATTACACAGAGAAAGACAGAGCGGATGATTTGTCAGTGTTTGATGATATAGTTAACAATGTTAGCATCCATTTAGCCACAGTAACTGATTTGCACATTGTTGTTGCAGCAGTTTTTCCCACAGGTTTAAGTGTCTCGTACATTATGTGTGTTTCAGTATGGGCGATCAGACAGCTACCGCGTGGCTACCACGCAAGACAAAGATAATAAGGGCTCCCCTGACAAGAAGAAAAAAGCGGCGAAAGATCTGGATGAACTGAAGAAGGAAGTACCTCTGGTAAGATTCATTTGCATTGTAAGTGGATAGTATGAAACTTTTTCTCATTTTTTTCTCTTTTTGAATGTGTCGCTTGTCAATCTCTATTACAGACAGAACACAAGATGTCAGTGGAAGAAGTATGCCGGAAATTCCAGACAGACATAGTTCAGGTAATTGTCTCTCTCCCGCTCTCTTCAAACAACTGCAATGTGCCAAAATCTCCACTAGGTGTCAGTGTAATCCAATATAACGTTGCAAATACACACACACACACACACACACACACACACACACGAACACACACACACGAACACATACAATAAAGACATTATACATGAATAATGGTGCTGATATAATTATATTAAATATTGATATTTAAGTCTATCAATAGTCTTCAGTATCATATTCAACATCATGCATTTACAATCTCGCTGCAAAAGGGTCTGACTAATGCCAAGGCGGCTGAGTTTCTGTTGCGGGACGGTCCGAACGCTCTCACACCTCCCCCAACAACGCCCGAGTGGGTGAAGTTCTGCAGGCAACTCTTCGGAGGCTTTTCCATCCTGCTGTGGATCGGCGCGCTCCTCTGCTTCTTGGCCTACGCCATCCAAGCTGCCACTGAGGATGACCCAGCTGGGGACAACGTACGCATAACACACACATTAAGCATATAACACTAACACCTCACTGTTAGTAACTCTGCTTCCTCTTTCCCTCAGTTGTATCTAGGTATTGTGCTGTCGGCTGTAGTCATCATCACCGGCTGCTTCTCCTACTTTCAGGAGGCTAAGAGCTCCAAGATTATGGAGTCTTTCAAGAACATGGTGCCTCAGGTACACTCTACATACAAAGGGTAGCCCCTCCGGTGGATAGTGCACCAGTAGCCACACCACTATTCAACAGGCATGGCAGAGTACAGCATAGTCCTAGATACAGAACCATCCTGAGTAACATTCTCTCTGCACACAGCAAGCTTTGGTGATCCGTGAAGGAGAGAAGATGCAGATTAATGCTGAGGAGGTTGTGGCTGGAGATCTTGTAGAGGTGAAAGGGGGTGACAGAATTCCTGCTGACCTCAGAATAATATCCTCCCACGGCTGCAAGGTACACAGTCATATACTAGAGATCTTGTGTGCTTGAATATTATCATACAACATACAGATGTGTGTCCATATGGTAATTCGAACACAGTGCTACTCGCTGTAAACGGGTAAACTGTCTGGAACTTAGCCAACTCATTTGTGCAGGTGGATAACTCCTCTCTCACTGGAGAATCAGAGCCACAGACGCGATCACCCGACTGCACCCACGACAATCCTCTGGAAACTCGCAACATCGCCTTCTTCTCCACTAACTGCGTTGAGGGTACAGACTCTCTTTCAATTAACCACTCAATTAACCACTCACTTAATTACTCATTTTAAATGGAGTACACCAACGTTTTCAAATGAATTTCTGTCCACTGCATTTGTAGCATATGAGGAAAGAATTTCCTCATCACGTTTCCCTATCATGTGCATGCGCAAGCAGAATTATTTTATTGTGTCAATAAAATTTTTCAAATATAAGATTGTATAAAGCAAATTCTTAGCTGAACCTGAGCGAATTTCTTACCTATGACATTTCTGTTATTTTCTCAAATACCCCTGTATGTATTTACGGCACAGAATGAATGTTATGCAAAGATAGTTTGAAAAATGCTGGAATACTTTTAGCACCAAAAATAAATGACAATGGGTGGACTGTCTCTAAAAGTGCATTTCTTGTAATGTTATGAAATTTATATACAGTGGAATTATGTTTTTCTCAGGCACTGCCCGTGGCATTGTTGTGTGCACCGGGGATCGTACAGTGATGGGCCGCATCGCCACTCTGACCTCAGGGCTGGAAACAGGAAAGACCCCCATTGCCAAAGAGATTGAGCACTTCATCCACATCATCACAGGCGTGGCCGTCTTCTTAGGAGTCTCCTTCTTCATCCTGTCCATCATCTTAGGCTACTCCTGGCTGGAGGCTGTCATCTTCCTTATTGGTATCATTGTGGCCAATGTGCCTGAAGGACTACTGGCTACTGTCACTGTGAGAATTCAAATGAATACACCTAGTCACATATACCCGTACTAGAGACATTCACATAAAATCACACAGTCAAAACCAATTCTTCTTCACTCATGTCTGACAGGTGTGTTTGACCCTGACGGCAAAGCGCATGGCCCGGAAAAATTGCTTGGTGAAAAATCTGGAGGCTGTAGAGACTCTGGGCTCAACATCCACCATTTGCTCAGATAAGACTGGAACCCTGACACAGAACCGCATGACTGTGGCCCACATGTGGTTTGACAATCAGATTCATGAGGCTGACACCACTGAGGACCAGTCCGGTTAGTAACCGTCACCCCGTCATCCCATCACTGGGATTGCACAGTTTAGCTGCCTAGTTGTGGATAATCTAATAACAAATATCATTAAAATGCTGTAAAACTGTTTTTTTTTTGTATGTAAATACTAAAATTGATCTAGCTGTATATGTGAGGTCCTGATGCTCACTTGTGTTCTCTTGGCATTTTAGAACTATATGAAAAAAAAAATGAACACCTGCTTTTTATGAGCAAATGTCATCTTAAATGTCAAATGCAGTGATTTCTAGATTACCGAGTTTCACTTTTCATTGTTTAATGTGTATTAAGAAATGCCATTTGCCTGTAGATAGTAATCACTCAGCCTCCACTGAGACAGCTTTTAAGGGGGTTAAATTAAGAGATCTTAAGAGTAATAAGGAGAAACAGGAATAAATGTAAATACTCTCTTCAGTGCTTTATGCTTGCAGGCATTCCAAAGGTCTTCATAACTCATTTTATACTACATGCTGTGCACCTAATAAGAGCACTGACATTTCCTCTGCAGGCGCATCATTCGATAAGACCTCGGTGACATGGGTGAATCTGGCTCGTGTTGCGGCTCTGTGTAACAGGGCAGTGTTTAAAGCCGCCCAGGACTCTCTACCAATCCTGAAGAGGGACGTGGCTGGTGATGCCTCTGAGTCTGCCCTGCTGAAGTGCATTGAACTTTCCTGTGGGTCTGTTAGACAGATGCGAGATAGAAACAAGAAAGTAGCCGAGATCCCATTCAACTCCACCAACAAATATCAGGTCAGTATTGAGAATAGCCTCAAAACAACATTAATTAAAATCAGGTATCCTAAAGTCTATTCCAAGCAACTCCAAGCACTCAGGGCCCTTATAAACTAAATATATGTTGTAACTAGGCTATAGCCTCATGATGGCTCCACAGTTGTCCACCTCTCAGGAATTTATATGGTTTATTGTATTATGTTTATTGACGTAATTGTCTGGATGACTTGCTCACTATATAAATAATTACATTTTATTAGGCATCAGTCAGTTTCTGGGCAAATAAAACATGACTGGGGAAAGCATTCATGCTTTGATGAATTTCTTATTTGTCCACCGCTAAAGACTGTTATTTTTGTCTCACACTCTTTATCTTTCTATTAAAGCTGTCCATTCATGAGACTGAGGATCCCAATGATAACCGCTATCTGCTGGTGATGAAGGGAGCTCCAGAACGCATCCTGGACCGCTGCTCTACCATCATTTTACAGGGCAAGGAGCAACCAATGGATGAAGAGATGAAGGAGGCCTTTCAGAATGCCTATCTGGAGCTGGGAGGACTGGGAGAGAGAGTGTTGGGTAAGAGAATGAACAAAAGACATTAAAAGAAAATTTGAGGCAACAACATATAATGAAAGATATGAGACTCTAAATAATACTGTGTATTTAACTATTACTTCTCCTGTTCCCCATCCCAGGATTCTGCCACGTCTTATTGCCAGAGGATCAGTACCCTAAAGGGTTTGCATTCGACACAGATGATGTTAACTTCCAAACAGACAACCTATGCTTTGTGGGCCTGATGTCCATGATTGACCCTCCCCGTGCCGCTGTGCCTGACGCAGTGGGCAAGTGTCGTTCAGCTGGTATCAAGGTCATCATGGTGACTGGAGACCACCCTATCACAGCCAAAGCCATCGCCAAGGGAGTGGGCATCATCTCAGAGGGCAATGAGACTGTGGAGGACATTGCTGCTCGTCTTAATATCCCAGTCAGCCAGGTCAACCCCAGGTAAGAAACACACACACATCATACTCACAGTCCATTCATAAGAACAGGTAATGTTACCTTAAAATGTATATCATTATTATGCCATATACAAATATACATTCTCTGTGTTTTAGGGATGCAAAAGCCTGTGTAATCCATGGATCAGAACTGAAGGACATGTCTCAAGAGCAAATGGATGAGATTCTGCGCAACCATACTGAAATTGTCTTTGCCAGGACATCTCCCCAGCAAAAGCTCATTATTGTGGAGGGTTGCCAGCGACAGGTGTGGATACACACTCACACATCATAAAACATCATACTCACAATACTTAGAGCACTTTTGGATAAAACAATATGTAAATTTATTCTTTAAATAGCACCAGCATCATTACTGTAAAAAATTACCTGCTGCAGTTTCTCAATAGATTCTGTATTTAAAGGTCATATATCATGTAAAAAAAAATCCTTAATTTCACAAAGTACAATCATAGTCTCGAGCCTTTCCTCAAAGATTTGGCATCCTAATCACTATCCTTATTCTCTCTTTTTCTCTTTTTCTTCCTGTATGTCAGGGAGCTATAGTAGCTGTAACCGGCGATGGAGTAAATGACTCTCCTGCTCTGAAAAAGGCAGATATCGGTGTTGCCATGGGGATTGCTGGCTCCGATGTGTCCAAGCAGGCTGCTGACATGATCCTGCTGGACGACAATTTTGCCTCCATTGTTACTGGAGTAGAAGAGGGTGAGAAATGGAGAGGAATAAAAACAAAGCCCTTTATGATGAGCACTAAAATAACCCTGTACTGAGTAACTGAGTCATGTATCTATATCTTTCACTCTCGCTGCAGGTCGCCTGATTTTCGACAACCTGAAGAAATCCATTGCTTACACTCTGACTAGCAACATCCCAGAGATTACCCCCTTCCTCTTCTTTATTATCGTCAACATCCCATTGCCCCTCGGTACCATCACCATTCTCTGCATTGACTTAGGCACAGACATGGTGAGATTCCTCTACCCAGCTCAAACACACACACACATATATATGTTCATGAGTACATGTAGGATAATTTCTCAAGCATTTACACTGTTTCCTACGCTTAGGTACCAGCTATCTCTCTGGCCTATGAGGCAGCTGAGAGTGATATCATGAAGAGGCAGCCCAGGAACCCAATGAGGGACAAACTGGTCAATGAGCGTCTCATTAGCATTGCTTATGGACAGATTGGTTAGTTTAACACAAACAGTGCCAACACTACCACACACACACACACACACACACACACACACACACACACACACACACACACACACACACACACAGAGACTGTTTTGTATAATCAAATATAAACACTTGTGCTGTGTGTGGTGTGTGCAGGTATGATCCAAGCCTTGGGAGGTTTCTTTAGCTACTTTGTAATTTTGGCTGAAAACGGTTTTCTTCCCTCTTATCTGGTGGGCATCAGGCTCTCCTGGGATGACCGAAGCTTAAACGACCTAGAGGACAGCTATGGGCAGCAGTGGGTAAGTCTACACATATTTGTGTTTCTCTGTGTGTGTGTGTGTGTTTGTGTGTGTTGTGCCAGTTGTTAGGACTGAAGCTAATGAATCTCTTTATGCTTGTTATTGACAGACTTATGAGCAGAGAAAGATTGTGGAGTTCACATGTCACACAGCTTTCTTTGTCAGTATTGTGGTTGTGCAGTGGGCTGATCTAATCATCTGCAAAACCAGACGTAACTCAGTGTTCCAACAGGGCATGAAGTGAGTTTACACACTGTGTGTGTTTGGCCACTTGCATTTCCTCTCACTTGCATGCATGTCTCCATGACTCTCGTGTCCGGAGTATCACCTTACACCTATTTTATTTATTTTTTGACAGGAATAAGATCCTGATCTTTGGCCTGTTTGAGGAGACAGCTCTAGCAGCATTACTGTCTTATTGCCCAGGCATGGACGTAGCACTCAGGATGTACCCACTAAAGTGAGTCACACATACACATGGATATAAACCGAGAACTGTGAATAATACACCATTTAAACTACATTACAATTTGCTGGGTATAGGGATATACACTTACAGATCACATTGTCATGAATCATAAACATCTCTCTTGTTATTTTCCCCTAGACCTTCCTGGTGGTTCTGTGCATTCCCGTACAGTTTCCTAATCTTTGTTTATGATGAGATCCGAAAGCTTCTCCTGCGCCGAAACCCCGGAGGTATGCCAATAGGCACATGTACACACACAAGAATGTATTTAAAACTAGAATTCAAATAATTCAAATCAAAATGTAATAATGAGCATTTAAATGCTAAAAATGAACATTACCAGAATTTAAAAGGACAGGACATAGCAAATTGTGATATGTGAGCAAGTAGCCTAGAAAAGACGACAGTATCAAATAATAAAAAAAAGTATCAAATAAAAAAAAAACATGATAATGACATGATGATTAAACATTTTTGATCTGCAATATTAGCATTTTTTGAGGGCAGGTTTTAATTATTTTTATTTGAGGTTTATAGCATTAAGCATAATTATCAGCAATCAAAACTATGTAAAGAATAAAAGAGTATAATCACTAACCATTTTATTTAATTTTGTTTCATGACATCCCTCTCTCTCTCTCTCTCTCTCTCTCTCTCCCTCTCTCCTGCAGGCTGGGTGGAAAGAGAGACATACTATTGATTGATGAATTCCTTCTTTACTCACACCCCTACATCTTCCATTATTCTTCAACTCCTTCTATCCTTGTTCAAGGCGCACAAGCATCCCCCCACCCCCACCCCCACCCCAATACCCATTTCAAAAAGAGACAGCGGCTTAAAGCCAACACCATGCCTGCCCCAAAGAGAAAACTACAAAAACACCTTGACCATCCAAGCCCCTGTGCTGCTCCCATCACCCCTAATATTACTCTTTGCATGACTTTTCACGGGTGTGCACATAAAGTCTGTTATATATTTACCAATGGCAGCTGCATAATCATTATGTAGATCTGAGAGGAGCTTTGCTAACATGCTCTGCTAACAAAGGGCCCAGCCCTCTGCTTCTTCCTCACACTCATCTGCTTCCTCACCTGCCTCCGTCTCCATGCCTTTCTACTTCTCTGTACCCTACCAATCCCTCGCTTACCCCCTTCCGCCTGTCCTCCAATTTCACACGGGTATGTGGGTCACATGACTTGCGGCGGGACGCCACCCGCTGACACCGGTACGCTCTGGTCAGTTACTCCTGCCGACTACTATTGTCTGGGAGAAGACACGTCCACACTTTCCTATTTCTTCTCTCCGTGCTGTCCATGTTGATTGTCCTTTTTGGTTTCTCACTGTAGTTTGCTGTGATGTTACCTTGAGAGGAAGGCGTATTTATACACTGACTGTTTTTATTATTATTATTATTATTATTATTATTAATTGAAGATGGAGAGAACCATGTTGGCTCTTTCTGCATGAAATTGTCGTAAACATGGGTTTTTCATATCTTTCTCACGCTCTCTCTCTTTTTCTCTGTCTTTGTGTTCTCTGCTAATCCTATTTCAAATACTTCAGATTGTGTGTTTTAGAAACAAACCATATATCCAATATTACTTAAGATTCAATTAAATAAAACACAACCAATACAAAAACAATGAAGAAAGAATGGATCTCTTGCATGTTTGACTGTAGTAATGGTCTATAACTAGATGCCAATGACACAGGGACATGTCCGTTATCAGGTATAAAGCATAGAGAGTATGCACTTTTAATATTTTTGGTATGTTCTGGTTCTACTGCCATTATATTTCCAAACACACAAGGTTCGGCTTGTCGTTCCCCCCAAACACTTTGTATTGTTTTTAAATCAAGTTAAATCTATCATCCCATCACACCTGAGTGGACTGACTGCATTATATCTGAAGTAAACAGTCACCATGTCACAAGACAGCAGCTTTCTTTCATATGGTCCAAGTCAGTTCCAGAGAACCTGCTGTGTTTGGGGCCTTTATTTGTTGGTTTATCAGGAAACGTGTGTGTTGTGTGGTGTGGTGTGTGGAGCCTCCCGGGTCTTGTGCTGTGTGTGTGTGTGTGTGTGTGTGTGTGTGTGTGTGTGTGTGTGTGTGTGTGTGTGTGTGAGTGTGTGTGAATGCTTGGGGACAGTGCACTGTAGCAGTCTGCTTAAAGGCTGCGTCCATCTCAGAAAAGTGTGGGGGGGTGAGACTAAAGAAAGGGACGAACATTAAATATAACAAATTGTAGAGACAATGTGTTTGAAAGCAATGAAACCGACACCAATAAAACATCTAGAACATTTAATACAACCGAGAACAATCTGTGTCTTTATTTCCCTCATGAGTTGTATGTGTTAATGGGTCACTGAGCACAAAACATTATTTGCTATTTATTAAATGGCAAAATAAAAACACGACTACAATTTGCGGTGTACACTCCGAAGGTGAACAAAAACACTTCTAGTCTTTAGATTAGACTGTGAAATTACATCTTAGTCTAGTGTATTGGTAGATCTAGCACAATATAATCACAAGTATTTTTAAGCCAGTAGTTTATTGGGTTTCTCGGTTCATATGCTGATGTCTGCGGTTTTGTCTAGAAACTTCTATATCAGCACTATGTCGTGACTTGCACACACAGTCCTGTAGAGTCCTGTACCTGGTCGGTGTGAGCGCACTGCGGTGCTGTGTTCCCCTCCCTCCCCCGGCTTACTGCACCACTGTAATGGAGTATCGATCGCTGGATTCTTTAACCGCAGTATAATTTAAAGCCAGAGAGGGAGCCTTTTCTCCAAGGTCATCACTATGGCAACCTAAAAAAATTGGATTCTCAGCAGGCAGGAGAAAAAGGGCAGGGAGGTCAATCAGGTCAAAGGAGTCAGGCAGGAGAGACAGAAAAGAGGGAGTAAGAAAGAAAAATGAAAGCCAGGATTCAGAAGGCTTGTAACTCAAGCTTAGCTTATTGATAGAAATCCTAGAAGATTACAAAGGCTTTTATTCACCATCAGCACATCCTGGCAAATTATAAGCAGTGATGTCAAACCCTGCACACGAAACGTTACAGGCGAAGGAATTTATTGCACTTTTGATCAAAATACAACGATAAAAGACAAGCCAAGAAAAGAAATGAAAAAAAAAAAAAAGAATATTATTTAATATAAAAAGGCAATAGAAATACTGCAAAGAATTGCAATAAAAGCACTTGGGCAACATGCGTTTGTGAAGCTATTTGATACTGCATTTTGTACATACTCTATTTGATTACATCAATAAACAACACCGTAATGATAATGTCCACAGGCACACTGGATAGCTTTTCCCCTCTGTACACAAAAACTTGATTTTTTTCGTACATACAACTTTTTTTTTTTTTTTTTTTTTTTTAAAGAGACCCTCAAAAAATGTAAACCACTCCTTATTTAATTTCCATTAAATTCCTTCATAAAGCAGAGTTTAAATGAAGAAGCTATTTGAAGTTTTTTCCTGTTATGACTTCTGTTTTTGATTTTAAAGCACGATACACCACATGCAGTTCTTCAATATGTTACAGACGGAGCCGAGTATCCGCTGTGTACCAACGAAGCTGAAAGTGTGCGTAATGTCAGCGACTCATCATCAGTCTGCATTAAAAACGCGTTTCATCTATGCGCTTTTCTGTAATCGGATCCGGAAACGAAACAGAAAAGAAAAACGCATCAATTCCCAAATAACAGTCTATCCATAGAACAGTAATTGATTAAATATTTAGTTCATTCACCACAATGTATTTGAAAGCAGTAACAATGTGAAGGCAAGATGTTCAGATAAATAATATGTGCAGAGCTCAAGAGCCGATGAGTTATACAGGCTCCATCAGGAGTTCCTCCATGTCTGATTGCTCCAGTTCACGGAAGGCAGCGTGAGTGCCAATCACAGCCATCGTAGCTCCTGTGTGGGTACAGAACACAAAACAATAAATCAGGAGACAGGTGAATTACACTTTTCTTGTACTTTAAATCATCAATACAGTGCGTCATTTCAATACCTAAATGTCACAGCAGGGTGTAAAACTAGATACTCACCCAGTACCCAAAACACAGCTGTTCCAGCTCCTGCAAGCCAGAAGACGGGTAACGACACTGCTCCAGCCAGTCCTAACTGGTGACCGTGAGTCAACTCCCGACCTGACACACAGGAGAGCAGACAGAGACACAATCACACACCTCATAGCAGGCTGTCATTTACTACAGACATTTACTACTCAAAGTCAATAAACTGAAGGAGGAAACACTCACACGCACACCTTCACCAACTCACTTACATCCCATAACTCACTCACACACACACTTACCAAAAACAACCAGCTTAGTCTCCAATGATTTCAGGTGGATGATGTAAAAGGCGCCAGCAAATACAGCCAAAGCGATCAGCAGCATGGGGGAGCTGATACTGTGTGAAACACCAAGAGAAATCCACTGTTTAGATCAAGAGTGTTTAGATCCATTTATATAAAATACCCAGCATTTAAAAGGTCAGACAACCGACATGACAGAATGGATAATGACGTCCCATCACTCATAAACCACTCGCTGTTCTGAGGACAACTCCATGTGAACTGCAGATGGAACCACGTAGAAACCACGTTAATGGATTTAAACTGCAATTCACCATGAACGGATTTGAACTCAAGTCTCAATCTAGATTTCATCTTATATCTAGAACATGAATCTCCTATTTGATCATAATTAAGTGACGTGACATACGGCTAAGTATGGTGACCTATACTCGTATGTTTAACCCATCCAAAGTGCACACACACAGCAGTGAACACACACACACACCGTGAACACACACCCGGAGCAGTAGGCAGCCCAGGGAGCAGTTGGGGGGGTTCGGAGCCTTGCTCAAGGGCACCTCAGTCGTGACTGGCCAGAGACCCGAACCCACAACCTTAGGGTTAGGAGTCAAACTCTCTAACCGTTAGGCCACGACTTCCCAATGTTCACACTTATAGAAGGGAATTACCGGAATGAACTATATGGTGTAACCGAGATGAAGTTCCCTTTTGAATCTGTTTCCTCTCAAGGTCTCAGAAAGTTTTTCCTCACCATCATCACCTCTGGCTTGATTGTCAAGGAAAAATCTAAAATGTATTATTATTATTATATACTGAAATATTATATTTCTGTAAGTTTCTAAGCTCTGACTATCATTACGTTTAAATACCATTTCAATAAGGTCATTTATTTTACTTGTCATTAAGATAGCTGTAGGAAATTTCAGAGAAAAACTCCAAAAATCCAGGTTTGATCAGTTTTAATTACTGATGGGAAGTGCACCTTTTTATCTGCAAAGAGATTTCTTACATGCAGTAAAGGATGAGTGCCAGGAAAATGAAAGTGTAGTTGCTGTGGTAGGTGTCCATGTTGCGCACAACACGCTGGCACAGTTCACCGAAATTCTTTGGTTTGGAAAACTTGCGCTGGTCCACAAAGCCGGCCCAGGGCCTAATAGATTTCCGTCTACGGTCCAGCCACTCCTTCGCCACATTCCCAGAAATCCCTTTAGGAAAGAGTCTAAAAACACAAGGATGGAGGAATAGAAGGTGAGAGATAAGAGGATAATCCTGTCAAATTTCTGCCCATAGTAAATATAACAGGATCCATAAACCAGATGTAAATATACATTATAATAACAAGACTAATGTTTTGTGCAGTAACAGAGCCATACTGTAAAAGTCTCATTAATTATGTTAAGAATTACCAGCAGTAAGGTTTACATTAATGTTTATTTGTTCTAATAAATTAATATGTCATTAGTAACTAACACTGGGACTTGTAGTAAACAGAGGATATGTGGACAGAGGACTTGGATAGAAAGGTTTTTGTTTTTTTTGTATTATATTAATCTTTATATTATTCTTTATTTACCTTTGGTTCTATGTTTATGTTCTGTAAAGCTGCTTTGAGACAACGTCAAATGTAAAAAGCAAATAAATTTGAATTGAATAAAAAGCTTTTTTTTTTTTTTTTTATTTTAAATATTATTAACATTTGTAATCGTTGGGAAATGAATAAAACATCTATCTGTACATGTGAGAGTCAACAAACAGCTGGAACCAAATTCCTTGTGTGTGTCAACACACTTGGCCAATAATTCTAATCTCGGGACATATTGTTATAAGAAAATAATCAACACTGGGAAGTTGGCTGTTTTTTAGAACAGTGTGTTCACAGTGTGATCAGGTTTTAATCTTCAATCAATAACTATAACTATTCACCTGCTGATCATCCGTACTGCAGGAAGCTCCTCAGCCTCACTGCTGAAAGGGTCACCTGCCTTCGCCTCCATCTCTACACACCTGCTTAAAAGAACCACACACACACACACACACACACACACACACACACACACACACACACACACACACACACACACACACACACACACACAGGCGTGTACAGTGATTGACGTATGCTGTGTATAGTGATGTTGAATTCAGCATATTTAATGATTTCAGCATATTTAATGATTTCTTTCTCATGCTGCACACTTCTGAACAGATGTGGGACTTTTATTCTATTGTTGGTACAGTTTAGGGCTGGAGGCCTAATAGTTAAAAATAAATTGTAATAAATAAAGGATATAAAATAATAATAATAATAATAATAATAATAATAATAATATATTTAGTGGTTATATAGGGATTAGGGGACCGTGTGATATTCAGTTTGTAGTACTGAAGTCAAAATGAGTTAACAACAATGGTTAACAAAACACCAAACCTAGATCAGTCAATTCCCAACAACTTTACCATTTGTTTCTGTTTTTATGTGATGGAAGGAAACTTTAAAGTTCACCCAATAAAGTATGATATGTACAGTGTGTAACAACAACAAAGAAAGCTGCTGTATAACTACAGACTTAGATCACACACACAAAAAAACCCCCAAATAGATTGATGAATAAACAGCAAATAAAACGACAATCATATAAGAACAATTATATTTGTAACAAAAAAAGCTTCTTACTGTGTATATCAGGGATGTTTTCGTTGTGTCGTTGTGAGGCGGAAGTGCTGATGTGGAACAGCTTTAGTTCCTCTTCCTGTTCCGGTGAGGTTTGTTTACTTTGCCCGCATTCGCCCTCTTGTGGCATTACATTAAGGCACACTCTGGACATTTGCACGTGTTATCTGGTCCTAAATAAACCATCTGATAACTGTTACTTTCATATAAATCTGTTTTGTTTTATTTAAACGAGCAAAAAAAAAAAAAAAGATTAGAAATTACACATCCCGGATTACTTTCCCTTACCAACATGGCGGCTTTTGTTGGCCGTCACGCTCGGAGCGTACGCCTACGTGATTGGTTGGTGTGTTTGTTATTCCCTCCACGTGATTGGTCAGCTTGTGTTATTCTTTAGCACGGCCACCACCCACTGCTGTAAAGAGATGGTTCGAGAAATTTGACTGTGGTCATCATCTTACTTTGTCCCAAGTAAGTGTGAGCTATGGATAAGTATGTCGAATACAATTCGTAGATTGAGGTGGTTGGGGGATGTAAAAGTGAAAGAATAAAGAAAAAAAGGAAAGAAAATTAAAACCACCTTTCAGCAGCTTGACGTCACTGGAATATCAGCTGTTTTTCAGCTAGTCAGATAAACTAGCATAGCAACGTATATGTTTCCCTGTGAGATAAACTAGCCTAGCATACCGACTGGCCTTTGTTTCTATGACAACTTTAACTAGCTGTCATGCTAACCAAGTAAAGTGTAAACATTCCAGGATAAGACCCAGAGTGTCATTGTGGTTTGTTGTTACATCTCTCAGGCAGAAGGACGGTAGTGTTAGCTAGTTAAAGTCAGTGTTTTGCTAGCGACTGCGGAGATTAGCTAACCACCCTCTAACGTTTTCTGCTTCTTGTCGCTATACAATTCTGCAACACAACTTTTGACTTCTTTCTGCGGTCCCATAGAGCTGTGTAAGATGATAATTAAGCCTTTTTACACTTAAAAACATTTTGTATCGCTTAGACGTGATGTCATGATGTAACATTTCGCCTTGTCAGTAAGCAAGGCCTTTTGCAACCCCTCCAAAAAAAAAAAAAAGTATATATCCTAATGTTTGGGACTTTATTTGTAATACTGTTTTGGAAGCTTATTTTTTAATAACCAGCACCCACATGTGTGACACTTTGCTTTTGCAGAGGCGTTTGGTGGAAGACTTTGGCAGAAGATAACCATGGCAGCGTGTTCGAGGTACACTTTGTACTGGGAGGAGACTGACTGCTTGAGCTACTATGACATGCTGTCACTTCATGAAGTCTTTGAAATTGTGGGTTCCCAGCTGACAGAGACCGACGTTGAAGTCTTATCATTCCTTTTAGATGAAGCCTATCCTGCCCAGCATCCTCTTGATCCAGAAAGCTGGACCGAAGCCGTTTTGCCAGACTCTGATTCACCTGTAAATTCTCCTTGCCCGCGCCTTTTGGAGGCTTGGCGCAGGATACGCCCGAAGGGAGAGCCAAGTCCGTTTGCTCCCCGTTGTAAGCCGAAGACCGGCGTTGCGCTGTTGCTGGAACTTGAGAGACGTGGCTTCTTGAGTGAAGCAAATCTGGAACCTCTTTTGCAGTTACTTCGAATTCTTACACGGCATGATCTCCTACCATTTGTCTCCAGCAAGAAAAGAAGAACAGGTAAGCAATGGACCAACTGTAAATTCAAAGCAGCTGTGCTCTCTCCCCTCATACAGGAGTAGGAAAATTATAAAAGGAATAATCCACCCTGAACAATTTGCATATCAATATGTTATCTTCACTAATACATAAGATTTATTTTAAGGATTAATTTACTGGGAAAATATTTTCAGTATTTTCAGCATTATTTTCTTTTCCCTTTGATAAACTGTTTCCTACATTACTCACAGTGCTCTTTGACACTACTTGAAGCAACCGGTGGAGCAGGACTTTAATACTTTAGTCTGCTCAAGCACAGAGAATCCAAAAGCTAATACTAATACCGCTGTCATCTTGTATTTCTTATACCTGCACTGCGTCCAACATTAACTGTCACTGTTATATGGCAGAAGCAAGTGAGAAGAGAAGCTATCAATCTTTTGTTTTAACTTACTAACTTCAAATCCTGACCATTATCCCATTATATGTTTGAGTCCACTGATAAATGTTTACTTCTGTAAAACACTGTTGAAGTTGATTAACAGTGATGAACAACATACAGTGTCAAGCTTGTGACAGGGGTCACTAAGCACATGACAAATAATTCAGTATAAAGATATTTGATGTGTTTTTGGGTGGAGTCTTTACTGCAATATCAAGGGATAATATAATATGGGTCACCTGTTGTTTTGTAAAGAAAACTTTATTCTTATGTTTTTGCATTTCTCCTGCCAGTGTCACCAGAGAGACAACCTGTAAGCTATGTGGAAAGCAGAGAACATGCACACACAAGTTCACACTCAGACCTGGCAAACACACAAGCTTCTCCGTGGAGGGCAGGTGAGTTGAGATGGTTTTTATTTTGATCACAATTTCACAAACTTGTCACTTCAGGACAGTGAAATTCTCCAAGGGTCTGCTAGTCCTGGTTGTCTGGACTTGTGATATGTCCACACCTTTGAGGTACATGTGAAATGGTTATGAGTTATGTGTGTATCTGGTGATTAGGTGTTGGCTCAGCTGTCACCACATCTGCACCAGCACGAAGGAGAAGGGGAAGAGGGCGAGGCCGAACAAGAAAGAGCAGGGATACGTCAGAAATTTTACCTCAGCCAGCATCTAACAAAGTGACATGCGGTAAGATCACTTTTCCTTCTCTCTCTCTCTCTCTCTCTCTCTCTCTCTCTCTCTCTCTCTCTCTCTCTCTCTCTCTCTCTCCTTTTTTGCTCTTTCTTCTCTGCTTTCTTTTTAACATTCCTATAAACCTTTTTGTTTGTGCCCTTACTAATCTCTTTGTCACTCTTCACAGTTCAGATTTAAACAGCCTTTTATCATTCCCTCATTTCTCACTTCTGTTCTGTATGTGTAAAAAAGAAAAAAAAACAACAAAAACTAAACAACAATTACGATCCCCCTTTCAATCTTCCTTGTGATCTACAATCTTTTTTAGCACAAACTGTCGTCGGCTTCTGATCTCAAACAACTAGCAAAAATAGAATGCTCCCTCACTTCTATGGCAGGTCTTAATACATGTATTTATTTTATATAATAAAAAAAATTATATAAAAAATAATATTGCTTATGTGCTTGTCAATCACTCATGCATAAAATGCATTAGTCTGATCAAACATTACTATTTATTTTGCATGTTTGTTACTGTTCGTTTAGCTTATTTTCCTTTCCATGGTGTTTTTATATTTATTCACTACCTTAAACTGATAAAACTGCCCTCACACAATTAGACACAAACTCTTTAACATAAATATATTTTAAGTGATTACATTGTAAATGATCTGCATTTTTAAGGATTTACCTCTGAGGCTGTAAAAACCCAATTTAACAAACTCTGATCATTCACCGATCTCTGATTTTTTTTTTTATTTGTTTGAATGAATTTTTTATCTAATTGCAGAGAAAGTACAGTGTTTTGCACACAATACACTTAACAAGCCAACTCTGTCTCCTGACATCCTACATCTTTAAGAGGTGAACCAAGCTGTCGGAGATGGGGGCGGCCATTTTGTGCCGTTCTGATGATTCAGTGTCTAAGACAGACAGACACGCTGAGACTGCTGACTTGGCCAGTGTTCAGATTAGCACATTGAAGTGGCTGTCTGTTTATTAATAACAACCCGCTGTGTAAGTCATGTAATCTTTAACAAACCAAAAAAGTTGGGAAACTATTTATTAAAATGGTGAAAAAACGAGAGTCTGGGTGTATATTGCTGCTACAAATGTCTAGTAAATGTCTATTAATAAAGAAAAAAAAATGTGACGCTAGAAGGAGTATGGCTTAAGCTATACATATACACCCTCGCTGCATCTCTCATCTCCTGGTGTAGAAAGAATTTTATACTAAACACTGACAACAATACCATTGTATGGTTCCAGCTAGGCTTGGCAAATTAACCAGGAGACTTTGTCCTTATGAGGATATTGTGTTTACACGCAGGCTAACTACACTGACGAGTTAGACTTCTTGTCTACGTATCAAAAATGGTCTAAAACAGGTGTGTCCATTGTTTTTTGGAAAGAATCTGTGTGTGTGTGCAGGTTTTATTCCAATCAAGCAGAAGCCACAACCCGAGTCTACTAAAAGCCATTATCGTCTCATTAAACAGGTGGAATCAGGTGTGGCTTCTGCTCAAATGGTATGAAAACCTGCATCCACACCGACCCTTTGCGGAAAAGATTGGACTCCCTGGTCTAATCCATCAGTTGGGACAAGGTTATAATCTCAGAATAATTAAAATTCATTTTTCTGGCTAGAATCTGTTCTCACAAAATTCTTCAGTAGTGAATTTCTCTTTTCAAAAGTCTTTTGTGTGGTGGATTTAAAAGCTAGCATCCTATTTCTATACAACAGCGTAATGTTTCAGATTCCGTTTGATTTAATTACTCGTATTAAAATGTTCATATTGATGTGCACCCACATCTCTTAATATTTAAGTAAAATCGTCGCCTTCCAAATACACACTTTTGTGTATTTTAACACCAAGTGAGAGATACCACTTACATTACGATCATATTGTTTTTCTTAAGACCATTTCAAGTAATCTGTTAGTAGTCAGTACCTGAGAAACTCTAGACAAACTCCTCCTACTGTCACAACTAACAGTATACAGGTTACTGATACAGTCCTATGGTCAAGTGCCAAATTAAAACAGATATACAGTTTGTCACTTAAAGACCTATTGTAAAAGACAGGTGCAGCATCATGAAATGTGTCATAGCACTACATTAACTCCATCACTTTTCAAAGAATGTTTTGTGGACAGCTCTTTCAGCTATTTATAAAAGTAGAAATATTATATAAAGACTGTTGACTTGTGTACGTCTTCATTATCAAGCTATGTGTATAATCTTAAAGTCCATTGCAGTTACACTAGATTCAAACACTACAAAATGTAACCACAAAGTGCTCGAAAACGCTTTTATTGTGTAATAAATTGCACTCTGTTTTGTAGGGAATATACAGTGGGGTCTAGTAGTCTGTGACCGTAGTGATGTAGAAATATTCAAATTCTGCTGTGTTTATAGGTCTCAATTTATGTGTGATAAAACGTGATATTGAGCATGATATTGAACTGCTTTGTACAAAGGATCGGATGTTCCTCGTGCCTTATCTGTTAATCTGAAGCATGAGTTCAGATGACAAGCCGATGGATTTGATCTAGAATGAATCATAAGGTTTTGTACAAACTTGTGGAGTCGATGCCAGCTAAAGTAAATGCTGACATTAAATCAAAAGGGAGACGAACCAAATACTAAAAAACTCTGAAATTCATTTAAACGCAAGTTGTTTTCAGCAATAAGATTTCTAATTGAAATTGTTGTATTAAAATAACTGTATTAAAAGAATGCAAAATAGATGTAGGTTTCACTACCGCGCTCTCAGACATTTGGACTCCACTGTATCTGTATCTTTTCTGAACTTCTGACAAATAACAGAATTATTTGACAATGTGTTTAACACCCCTGCTCTAAAGTCTTGAGATGCATCATTAAAAACACACCACATCGCCCTAAAGGCTGTTTACCAAGTAATCAGTGTTTGCTCAAATATACGTGAATGTTTCAGAATGGATGGTGATTCATATTTTCTGTTCAAACAGCGTGAAAGGGTGATAAATGGGTAAAGGAGTAGGCAAGAAAAAGTGCCTCACAATTGCTGCTAAGTTTAATGCTGCTCTGCCACACCAGGTAAACAAACTACTGCATTAGTCATTGGGAAATAAAAGGAAATATGGTCTGTGCTGTAATAAAGGTCCACTAAGTTGGAAAAAAAATCAGTATTTCTAAAATTAGCATTGTAAATAAAAAGTGAGGTGCGTTGTGCACTTCACATACAGTATTGCACATACTAATATGTGATTTGTTATGTAGTTAATGTTATGTCTTTGCTAAAACAAAAATAAACCTACAGCTAATCATACATAACTGATATAACCTATAGGATCTAGAATATCAATATAACTGATCAGACTGATATAACCTACTGAAATGGTAAACAAAAAAACCCCTGTAAATCTAAAATGAAAATATGTAAAGAAAATAAATTAGAATTATGAACATCTCCTTTATAAAATTTCAGCTGGAGACTTTTAATGTACTATTTGTAAAATTATTGATAAATATTTTCTTATGTTTCTGAGTAGCGAAACATGTAGTGCCTGTAACATGTATATCGACCAGTTCAGGGGATTATAAACACTTATATATATATATACACACACACACATATACATATACATATAGATATAGATACACATATACACACAATAAACAGAGCAGTTATGTTTAAACCTCTCATACACTTATCGAGTGTTAATATGTCCAGGAAGGGTTTGGGCCTTTTGTAGGTTTACTAATCAAATGTTACTACTTGGTGCTTAGAAAAGTAATAAATGTCATTTGGTCATCTTATTCGCAACTATTATTCCCGAGTGTTATATGATGTAGGTGAAAATTAAGTAGCTTGTGAACTCAACAACAGTACAGGCAGAAATTCAAGAATCATGGGGTCAAGGGTCAGATCAGATTTAGGCACAATTGTGTTCTTAGGAAATGAAATGTAATGGTCAGTTTTGCAGACCTAGTGAATGTGACGCATATACAGTGTTTACAGAATAAAGCAACTTAAGTTCAACTGCCAGTATTTGAACTTAAGTATTTACAGTATTTAGAAACATCCATTCAGGGGCTTAAAATACAATCTAGACTAACGTTGCCATTTCTTTCTTAATTCATTCTAAAAAACATTTTGTTAATCTTAAGCAACTGCACAATATTTGCGCTTGTCAAAAATATTGTAAAGTTGTTGAATATTCCTAGATGTAGATTTCACATTTATTTATAATCACTGAAAATTTCTCAACAATATGGATCTTACTCACATTAATTACTTGTAAGCGCCGCTAAAAAGTCCTCCAGGTTCCAAAACAAATCACGTCCTTGATCATCCTGCATAAGCAAGAAACTGCTTGCTACCTTTCCAAAGATTCACATATTAATAAAATCTAATTTCCTAACATCATATTTATATATTTAATATTGGCCTCAGATATTTGTATTGTTTGTATAATCTGTTATCGGTCTTAATTCTGGTCAATATGCGTCAACGTAAAGAAAAGCAAAACCCAGCCATAGGGTTTGGGTTAACGTTTATAGCTGGGACATGCCTCTGTCCTGGCCAAAACTTGGCCCTGTGTATAAATAGCACTTACAACTGTCAGACTAGTGTAAAAAAAGCTGTGAGGTGTAGTTTGTTGTAGGTGAAGCAGGAACCAGTGCGCTCTTAATTGTGTGAATGTATTACTTAGTGGACCTTTAAATAATTATTGCATTTATATCTAAATGATCTCCGTTTTTTTTTTCCCCATATGAAATATTTGTCTAACTATTCGATGTCACTTCCAGTGTCTGTTTGTTTTTAGCCTTGCTTCACATCGGCAGTAATTTTCATTCTGCATGAACACATTATCTTTTCTCTCTGTCATGCTCACACTAGCTCTCTCGACATAACCTAATGCTGGGACGTTAGCTGAAATGCACTTGCTCTGAATGAAAGCAAACTCTTTAAAGCTTTCTACAGTATAATTTTCTACTTCTCTTTATCCAAACTTGGCAAAGCTTTCTGATTCGCTGTGGGTACGTGTGCAGCTGAACGAATGAGATTATAATATTGCACTCATTCATTTTCCCTCCTTACTGCTCTAGCTTCTAAACATCACAAACCCAAATGAAAGCATGCATAGTATTTCAGCTCCGTGTATATGATGAAAATACTGTGTCATTGTGCTAGGAGCGTTAATGTTGTCTGTCACAAACCCTTTTTCAGTGAACATGTGGCTCTTGCTTTTGCTTTTGTTTGGTTTTTTTTGGAATGATAACCCTTTTTGTTTATTCCTAGCTTTACACAATGGCATTTTCAATTTGCTAGTTTTATTTAATTGCTTTCTTCACACTAAAAAAAAAAAGTTTTCCAAAATGATAAACCAAACATTTGGCAAAATACCTTGAGATGAAAGCAAACGTTTTTGTTTTTTTAATTCACTATTTAACACAGTCTTTTTGTCTTATCACGTAAAAAAAAAAAAAGTCTCTAATCTGGAACAGAAGCAAGTTTCTCTAACTGTTTTTGTGTGCTTTCCATGATGGCTACAGCGTGTTGGTTTGGTAAGAAGCTTAATATTTAAGATACAGTCCTGCTTTACCATGAATGCCCTGTGACCTTTGACGTTTTGCTCCTGAACTTGCTGAAAGTGCTCTTTGCTCTATTGACCCCACATTTGATTCCAGCAGGTTGACTCAGGAATGGGTAGGAAAAGCAGGAGAATGGATAGAGAAAGAGAGAGTGCACGTCACAATAAAGGGCGTGTGCTGTCCTCTCTGTGCGCTCATACACACTCAAGCCAAGTGTGTGCGTTCTCACTCGTGTGCTCCTTCATGAGGCCTGGTCCATGTCTAAGGTAAAAAGTTTACCTTCCTCACTCGGTTAAGAGGAGGGGTGAAAGTGCTGAATGTTACCATTATAAACAATCCACTTCTTCAAACCATGATTCCCAAAAAGCCCTGTTTTTTATTTGTGTACTTTTAGTAGACTTTGGGGGAAACAACTAGTACAGAATTCTGGAGAAAGTTGTTGGCCACAGAACTGACTCGAGTAGAAAAATTCTTCTATCACTTTCATCCCTGCTAAATGGGAAAGGAAACTTCATATAATGGGAAAATTGTTCTAAAACAATATCATTTTCACAGATCTTTCACAGCTATCAGGATTCTCCTGAATGTGCCATTTGATGTGATCAAAACTGAGGAAGTCAATAACAATATCAAACCTGAATCTGCCTTGAGTGAAAGCTCAACCTAGAGAAATGTCCAGTTTTTCATTTTGTGAGCAGTTCTGAGGAAAATGACCCAACAGAGCTCTTGTTGAAAATCAAATTTAAAAAAATGTAGACGTAAATATCATTGGGGGGGACTACAAATTCAGTTTATTTCTACCTATATAGAATTGAAGCTTATGAAATTGCCTGCTTTGACCGCAACAGAGGAACAGACATTGGAAAAACGTTCATCCCAAACTTTGCTTCTCTCTTTCTCTCTCCTTTGTGTCCACAGTTGAAAAACAGACTGACTCAAGTGTCAGGAACAAAACAAGTTGGCCATCCTCACATACTAAGAGAGGGGGAGAGCGAAATTATTGAATGAGATTATGAGAAAATAGTGAGTGGTTGGTCATCAGCCTCCTGCTCTCGTTCTCTCTCCCTCCATCTTGGTTTGTTGTTCGTCACAAAAGAGGGATGGATATAGTGTGGAAGCTCTTCGCATGGAGCAGCTCCTTCGTAAAATTGTGCCAAAGGTTGTGTTTTTGCTGGAAAATGAAATGACCTGTTTGTATTTATATTGTTAATAACAAAAAAAAATCTGAAAATTAGACTCCTAACTTTACCTTCATGGATTAATGTAATTGTGCTCCAGTGACCTCCTGTCTGATTCTCTGTAAACAGTGAACACACACACACACACACACACACACACACACAGAGAGAGAGTCCATCATTAGAGGAGAACTGTTGGTACATGTATTTTGTACTGAATTATCTGCCTGAACAAAGAGTGTAAGTGGAGGTGGAAGCTCAATGGAGGGTTTTATTTTTTATTTTATTATTTATTTATTTATTTTATTATATTAAACCAATGCAAAAAACTACTGTGTCCTCGCTGCATGACAGCATGAGAGGTGCTTTACAATGGAACAAAATGGAAAGTGCAATGCTTTAATTGGACCTCTTTTGGAGATTTTTTTATTTATTTAGTTTTGTAAAGCTTTTAACCAATTCATGTTTCTAGTTTGTTGTGTGTAAAAGCCACCATTGAATTTTAATATGTGGGGAATATTTTGAACAAGATCTACGTGGGGAAATCTCAATGAGATTGATTAATGTTTTTTTTTTTTTTTTTTTTTTTTTTTTAAAATTTATTTTCTTTATTTTTTAAGAACAGCAATTCTAAAAGTAAACAAGGATTTTATTCTCTTACATGGTTTGTGAATTAAGGACAAAGACATTTCCTTGTGCTCTTATTCTAAGTTAGATTTATCACTGGTTATTTGCTAATGCCTTATTTGATGTCTACTACAGTTGCTTGTTGCAGACAGCGTTGATAAATGAATAAGTGATACGTGGGGGGTGTTTGTTTTCTAAATTAATGCTTGAAAATCACATTCAACCTCCTTGTAGTTATCCAGTTATTAAAGTCTTCTTTATTCTTCTTGTTCCTTCATCAATAAACTAATTGTATTAGAATCATATTGAAGCAATTGCTGTTGGACAAGTATCTCAATCCCTAACATTTAAACTAACTATGAATAGCTCAGTTCAAGATGTATTTTTTGGAATTTCTCATAACATTCTCCTGGATTTGTTTATAAAAAAAAAAAAAAATCTCATGATTCCACTCCATGTGTCTGTGGAGTTCCTAAGACACTTTCACTTTTAAGTGACCAAAAAGTGAAGAAAAAAACCCAACAAGTGCGTAAAGGGTTGAGTGGAAAGGGTTGGATTTGTGTTGCAGCAATGCTCTGAAGATCGATGGGTCCACTCCTCTTCTGACATGAAATGACATGAAAGGAAATGACATCACAACGAAGCGCTGGTTCAGTATGTATCTTTCAATCGTATCTTGCCATCTCTGTGCCCTGTGCTGTTGCATGATATCAGTTCCTCCTCCTGTTGTCAAATGACCACAAGGTAGCACCATCCTTTACTAGTTTGTGTTACTTCTGACTACTTGGCCTCTGAAACCTTTTAGTTCAAAGCAGTTCTACTTAAGGACAGTCCACCTTGAAATAAGTGAAATTTTTAGGACGGAGAAGCTGTGTTTTAGTTCATTGATCACACTGAATTTCCTGAAATTTAAGCCATCTCTTGTGGACTTTTTAAAGTTGAATAGAATCAAAAATGAATTGTGATCCAAAATGGTTGTGAAAACGGGACAGTCGGAAATTCAACATAACGCAGAGGACCTGTAAGAACCAATGCTGCAAATCATTTGGTATTGAGGGTTAAGCGTGTCATCAGTGAATGTTACCCCAAAACCACCATTTTCAGTTCTGCTTGCTCAATTAAATATGCCTGTCGATCTCCAAAGTGTGGCTACAGTGAACGGTCTTCTGCGAGATCCATTGTTTACTCAGAATCTGTTCAGCTGAAAAGTGTTAACTGTTTCTCGACTGTCTGCTCCTAGAACTGAAATCATTTTTTTTTCTTTTTCTGAATGGCTTGTATTTTTAAACATTCAGCTGTAGCCTCAGGTGGTCCAGATGAATGTTTTAATCATTTCAGTTCAGGTTTCAGTCTTTACTGTCAGGCTGTTGAGCTCAGAAGCAGCTCCTGAGCAGAAAAGTTTCACTTTAAGGCCATTAAGTACACAGCCAGGAAATTACTATCCTCTTGCACTTTGTTAGACTTGAAAGAACACAAGACATAGAAAGCCAAGTTATTGTGTGTTGATATGCTGAGTCTGTGTTGGTAATTGACAATTTATTTTTGCTTATTTCTCTACGTTTTTATCCCTCTCCTGTCTTGCCTGTCCTTCTACTCTTATTTTATTCTCATTCATTAATTTCCTCTACCCATCCTGCTTGCCTGGCTTCTCTGATTTTCCTTAATACTCTCCTCTTACTCTGTTACCCACTCATGTGTTGGAATCTGGCCTACTTTTCCGCCTCTCTTCATCATCCCCCCTTTCTTTTCCTCCATTCTCCTCCTTTCCTTCTGTCCTCATGGCAGACATCCGGCTGCGCGTTCGAGCCGAGTACTCGGAGCACGAATCTGCCCTGCGTGCCAGGGTCTCCTCGGACAAGCAACAGCCTCTGGAACGCCAGTTTGAACTGTTCAGCCGTGCCAGCCTTCTGCTGCGGGCTCGTGACCTCGGCTCCATCGTCTGCGACATAAAGTTCTCTGAGCTGCAGAACCTGGACGCGTTCTGGGCTGACTATCTAAGCGGTGCGCTGCTGGAGGCACTCAAGGGCGTCTTCATCACAGACTCTCTGAAGAGAGCTGCTGGGCAAGAAGGTGTGCGGCTGCTGGTCAGCGTCGACCAGGACGACTATGAAGAGGGCAGAAAGTTACTGCTTAATAATCAGACACGCAGCACAGCAGGTGGCCCAGTACACAGGTAAAAAAAAAAAGTGTCAGACACTGGTTAAGGGCTGATTAGTGAGAAAAATGACGGTTCCAATTGTTTGATTACTTTTCCAGGTACACTACAGTAAGAGCATTTAACAAACGAATCAGTGTGTAGTTAATATAAGATTAAAGTGTAGGGCATGAACCACCTTAGCAGTGTTTATTTTATTATTTTTTGCAAATCCGTTGTAGTGTTTTTTTTTTGTTTTTTTGTTTTTTTGTTTTTTTCGTCAAAGATAAAACCTGCTAAGGACAATGACGGACCTTTTCCTTTTTAAAGGAACGGAAAATAATTTGCGCCACTAGGAGGCAGTAGATGCCATCAGCACTTCTGACCTTTTTGTACAATAAACTGTAATAGTGCATAATTTTCTTTTACGAGTAAATTACTGTTGATTGTATGACTGTTCTTAATAACTAAAAAATAATGTAAGGTTTTTATTTATCAAACTGCCATTTTTTTGTCAGCCACTCAGTACCTCTTTGTCCCACCTAATTGTATATTTTGCCATTCTTTTTAATATTTTCATTTTTTAATTATGTGCACTATTTTTCGCTTGTTCCTTTGTTTCCAGGCCCTGAGACACACTGCCAAAGAGAGGAGAGAGAAAGAAGAAAAGTCCTCTTGAATGAATTTAACCATGCCTGTGCAGGAGGCGTTGTGTACGGCATCAGAGTAAATAAAATAAAGAGAGATTTGAATTGAAGTATGGCTGAAAGAGACACTACCAAAAAGGGACAAAGTTCCCTTAGGGTAGACATGTGTTTGTAAGCTAATCGATGGCACACATGTTCAGGCCACACACAAGTTGAAAGCAGCCTTCTGTGCTGCTGGTAATTTGTGCGCTGATGTACGTCTTTGGTTACACCATATAGTGAAATAAAGGAGACCCAGCTGAAACTGGTTTTGTATTTTATGTTAAAGGCAGCTGGGTAATAGACAGGAATTCACCATGGTTTTTGTCTTAATTGTTTTGAAGAAGAGGAAAATGTCCTTAATTAATTGGTTTGTAACCCAAAGTGTTGTTCTGAAAGTTCCGATTGGTCTCCCGAAATGCTCACTATTTGTTACCTTAATCACAAAAATATCTTTACACTGGTAATCTTTCTCTTTCCTACAAGTTGGTGTGTGTGCTCACTATAGCAGGACACTGAAGAAATGTAACAATAGTATTAGTTTTCCTGGTGGTTCTGGGTATTTATGGACCAGATGTAACATAACATCTGTATAATAAACACCAGCATTCCAAGACCCAGGTCCAAAATATCTGACCAGATGCTTGGAGCCAACTGACGAGCCATTTCTAGTGAAAGGGATTCTTTAAACAGCTCATTCACTTCAACAGATGATTCAGAAAAGCTGAAGACTTCTTGACCTTAAGTCACAACCATATTGAGCCTTTATAGCATTTTTTTTATTAAGAAAACATGAGTTATTACATATGTCTTTGTATCATTTGAAGAAAATGGAAACAAAAAGAAATAATCTTAGGTAGTGATTCGTCTATACTCTCGTCTGTCTGGTGCGTCAAATTCTTTCTTGAATATCTCCTACTTTTTCCCTTCTGTTTTTGTTCAACGTTTTAATTTAATGAACGCATGTATAGACGTTTATATTTCAATTAAAAATTTAATTCTGAATAAAATATTACAAATGATTTTTTCATTGTTTTTTTTTTGTCTGAATGTTTTTTTTTAAATTGACTGTGCAGCACTTTGTTGAATCAGGAAAAATTAACAAAACTAAAATTATAGTGTATATATATATATATATATATATATATATATATATATATATATATATATATATATATATATATATATTAACGTTAGTAAACTCCTGTCTCACGAGCAAATTTCAGAAGTTCAGGACCAGCCACCAGCAGATGCCCTCAGTGTACCTGTGGATCAGACGTTACAGCCTCTGCTGTTGTGTAAATCCAGATCCTGTGCCAAACACATTTCTGGGCACTTCCTTTATTTCTGGCCACTGGCTTATTGAGGGTCCCACTGCTACAGCCATTCATATACTGCATGTCCAACTGTATGTATTGCTGCACAAAAATATCCTTCAACCCAAAATTTCCATTGCCTGCGGCTCGTTCTAGACGACTCGCTTAGTTCAGTTTAGTATTTCTGCAATCCCGAGCCATTCCTAGATTTTACTCAACGAGATTTTAAATAAGCATAATTAAAGCTCTTGATGTTACATGGTCGTGTCATCAAGCAAACAAATTACAAATTTGCAAGTTTCAGATCTGTTTTGAACAAATATTGAAATTAGAATTATTGTGTCCATAACACACGCACGCACGCACGCACGCACACACACACACACACAATCATTTTACTTCGTCTCTCTCTGCCAGGTAACCCTACACTATAGGCCACTTTGCACATACACAATTACTGACTGTATCCCATGTGTTGCTCTGTGCAATTTGTCAGCCCCTCTCTACTGTCCATCAATGCCAAGGTGCCACCACTCCACAGAACGACTGTTGAGTAGCTATTATTTGGGTGTTGGATAATTCTCAGCACCGAAGTGACACTTACAGGGCATATTAGGGTTTGTTTCACTGGTACTACTAGTGTTTCAGGTGAAGCCTGAAAACACTCGCTACACATACTAGCCACTTTCATACATACACTTAGTTGTATAGGTGTAGAGTTAGTGCATTTATCTTTTTGTTCCCGTGAGAAATGTATGTGGCCTTTCATCAGCGTTTGGTTTCTGAATAAAGGACTACAGCTGGCTGAATTGTTATCAACCCAGACATGCTATCAAGATATTGTAAAATCTTTAAAGCCAGTGGATTAGTTAACCGAGAGTGTAGGTGTGGATCAAAATAAAAAATATTTTTACACTTCATTTGCTAAATTTAGCTTGTTCGGTCAACGTGACTTAAAAATAAACAAATTCATTCTGTATTTTACAACAGAACAGTTTTTAAAGTAAATGAACTTTAGGAAAAGTTGTTTTGTTCATATATAACCAAATTTGGCGTTTTTTAAAATTACACTTTCTACATTAAATAGACATTATCACTGGAATAGCTTTTGCTAAGAGGTGTTAGCTTGCTAACAGAAAGTATGCTAGGTCACATTTTTATATATAAGGTGAAATATAACTGGTTAGATCTTGTAATGATTAAGACCAGCGTTAATACATGTTTCAAATGCAAAGTGTAGAATACTTTGCAGCATATTTATTATAGATGTAGAATTATCATCAAGTTGTCTAATTTGGGATAAACATAACTAATAACGTTATTTCTATTATCGTTTTCACTGTAACATTATTATATATCGGCTAGCAATGGAGTCTATACAGATATCAGGGTCATCATCCTAGCCCAACCTTGGTGAATTTAAACAACCCATGCGGATGTAGTCAGTACTGACCATAGTGCTTTGTTCATACTCTGGTTATTTTCAACTCAAGTGCAGTTTACATGTATGTGGAAATCAGTCTTTTGTTTAAAAGTAGTGGTTACTTTCTGGATTGAAACAGTATGCGATTCTTTTCAGAGGAAAGGCGGGTGTGTCTGCGCTGTCCATGGTGCTGAAGCTGGAGGTCAGTACAGCCTACGATCAACCGCCATGCTGCTGAAATGACGACCAGTTCACTCCTCAGTCTCACTCCTGTCTTGGCGAGCCACTGTTTCAGGTTTTAACTGCTCGGTTCAATTCAACTTGATTGTCATTACAGCAAAGCATATCGAAAAGCTTTCTCACTATTCCCCTTCGGTGCAACATACATTATACACACATAGAAGAGTATGAGACAGGACACTGCAAAGGCAATGCTAAAGTGCAGAGTAGATACACACTGCAATACTGGAAGCAAGACAGGACACATGGTATTATATTACTATAGTGTGTGCCACGGGGGCACTCTCAGAAATAAGGGTACTGTATCATTTTTGCCAGTGGGGATGGTATCCTTATGCCTGCGATTTGGTTTATTTAAGAAATGCTTTGCTTTTAGAATTATTTACCTCTAAATTGTGCATTACTTTAAAATACAATTATTGTTAAAAGTTTATAGTGATAGTAGCCAATTCGTTACTGTTAACGATATAGCATACATAATTATTGCAGATTTTATTAACATAAATCCAAGGCCTTTCTTTCTAATTTTGCAAATTTTTTTGCTGAATCTGTTTTGTGTATACACCATTATTAATTGCGTGCATGAGATTCTTAAGAAGACATGTTATACCCCATCTGACCTTGCAAAGTGACACGTAAATTTTGTCTGTCTTTTTTTCTTCTGTCTTTCTCCTGTTCTTACACTCTCGCACGCGCTCATTCTTCTATCGCCCAGTGAAGAGCAATGAACACGTCTCCATGGAAACCGCCAACAGTCACGGACAGTGTGTGTGTGAGGTGGGGTGATGGTATTGGCGTTGGGAGTGATGAGAGGTGCAAGTCTGACCCACTCCCCATTGCCTCTGACCCCCATCACCTTTCACCTCAGATTCAAATTCTGCCTCCTCAACCCGAGTCCCCCATTCTGTCCCTACACCGGCCCCCGACAAGCACCTCACTGCCCCCTCCGCCCACATCTCTCCATATCTGCCCCATTCCTTCTCCATGCGTCTCTAGCTCGTACACAGCCAGACTGCACATATATGGCGGACACTGCGGCCGTGCGTCGATGGAAAAGCTGGTAATGTCTTTGGGGCAAATGCTTAAAAAAACTTTAATATTTATATAGACAACTTTTTCCTTGCGTTGCTGATATTTTTTTTCTTTTTCCCCCTCTTGCTCTGCTTTTACTTCTTGTCTAAATTAATAGTAGCTTAAATGATTGTGTACAATAACTTTATGTCCTGTTCGGTAGGAGGGTAAAGAGAGAGACAGAACGAGCGAAAGAGCAATAGAGAGAGAGAACGAGAGCGCGCGCATGAGAGAAAGTGCGGCGGGACCAAAGGCCGGGACTTTAGTTTCTTATTGATTAGTCGAGAAACTAATTCCATGGACAACCCGAGTCTCTCTCTCTCTCTCTCTCTCTCTCTCTCTCTCTCACTCTGTCTCTCACTTACTTTCTACCCCTCCCTTTGCACGTAGCTTTGCATGTGACCGCAAATCAGTGATTCTGCGTGTGTGTGTGTGTGTGTGTGTGTGAGAGAGAGAGAGAGATAGAGAGAGAGAGAGAGAGAGAGAGAGAGAGAACATACGCGCGCGCTCTGTGGAATATTCCACATAGCGGGAACATTTGAATAGTCTGAATTTGCGCTGCTTGCGTGAACAGAGGTTTTGCGCTGCCGTTTGGCCTCTGCGCCTTTTCCAGATTCTAGATGATCTGGAAGTCTTTGTTCTTGCTTTGTCTTTGTTGCGGTTTTGATTTTTCCCCCTTTCTTTCTGTTTAAATCGGGTTATGCTATGGTCAAACGTGATTGTTTTGGGGGGAAAGGGCGTGGTGGGTTTTCTCCCAGTATGATCTTTTTCATTTGGTGGAAACAGTAGCCTAAATACACAAACGTGAACATTGTGCATTGTGCGTTCTTTACCTGAGCATTGATGAGTTGTAGCTGCGTATAAGCACGCGCAGGCTTTTTCCATGACAATGTTCAACCGCTGAAACAATACAAATCTTGTTTTTAGCCTTTTAAAGTGACGTCTGTATTTGGTGCTGAAACAACGCCCTTGCTTTATTGGTGAGGTTATTAGTTCGGCTTTTGTTGTTCTCATTTAGATGGTGAGTTGATTGCAGAGAACACAACGTCTGTCCTTTTCTATCCTCTTCTCCTTCCTTAACGCTTTTGTCTCTGTGGGAAACGGAGCGTGTTTAGTCCCTCGTACGTGTCTCTTTAATCAATATGGTCGATACGTGTTTGGCGGCGGTATCTGCGATAACGACGCTAAAATAACACCGGAGTGCAGGCTCTGCCGAAGGGAAATCGATCAACAAACCGAGTTAATTATGGGAAAAAATCAATCAAGAGGAGGAGATTTGGTGGGCTTTAAACAGAGAGAGAGAGAGAGAGAGAGAGAGAGAGAGAGAGAGAGAGAGAGAGAGAGAGAAGGGATGCAACGCAGGCAGACGAGAAGAGAAGCAGCTCCTCCAGCCTCGGCTTTTCTTTTTGCCTCAGTGTTAACTGAAGCCCACAGGCTCTAATATGACGCACAGGACACTAAAGAGACACTGTACGAGTTACTTAAACATTGTATACAATAATTAAACACCTGGTATTTTGCTGATCCTTATTATTGGCTTATTGTTGCATCTAAACATCTATCACACACATACACAACAAAATGCTTTAACCTATATAACGTGAGTAGGCCTATATTATAAATAGATTACTCTTACGAAGAAGACCAAAAAAAAGCTCAACAAGGACATAAATAAATGACTTTATTTCTGACTTTGATGTTTACTTTATGGAGTCTTCATTAGACAAGGAAAGGTGACTTATGACTGATAAAAAATGTTTCCTTTTTCGTTACTTCTACTTTTAGATTAGAATTAAGGTGAGGTTTAGGTATAAATAGCATATGTCATTGGAAGTCAATCACAAGCATACGTGTGTGTGTGTGTGTGTGTGTGTGTGTGTGTGTGTGTGTGTGTGTGTGTGTGTGTGTGTGTGTGTGTGCGTGTGTGTTGCTCACTTATTGTTAAGGCAATCTGTAGAGCTTTAGGGCCCGCAAATATTTGCGCGACCTAACTGCGTTCAGTTTTCGTTATATGTGCCCTCACGTTTCATCGCTGCTGCACACCTGCCCGTAATACTTACCAAATCAACCACACACACACACACACACACACACACACACACACACACACACACACACACACACACCTGCAGAAATATCAAACCGTGATCCTGTGAAGATATGAAGAATAAATATGCCTCTGAGACAGACCGAGTTAGTTTGTCAGATACTTAAGTGTGCAGAGAGAGTTTTAGAAAGAAAAGGAGAAAAGGAAATTATTATTATTATTATTATTATTATTATTATTATTATTATTATTATTATTATTATTATAAGAACAACAACAACAACATGAACAGCAACCACAACCATAACAATAGACAGTAAAATAAATTATTTTAAGGGAAATTAATTATATTTCAGATACATTTCCACATCCAACAGTCTGAATTTGAACAAAATGTCGCACAAATTATTTTGAGCAGGTGTCCATAAATTTAAGCATGATACATATTAATGACAAATATACATCCTAAATGAAAACAAAGGTATTATTTCCATGAGAAATTCCAGTAGCAGGTATAATTAATATGCACGTGTTCTTCCGAAGAAAAGGCCCTTGTTAATGGGGACTAAAGACGCAGTGCAGGTGACCCTCGGTCTCGGGCTGCGTCCCAAACCAACCATATAGCCTCCTAATACTGTCACAACAGTAAGCTACGTGACCTAGTTGCCTAACGATAGCAGTGCATATAGTGTTGTGTTCTAAAATATTAATTTAAGCACGTGATTAATGCCAGAGTGTCACCTTTTCACCTGAAAGGGAACCCTGAAAGAGAGGATGTGACGCGCTGTGAAGATTCGGCTAGAATTTAAATATAAAATAAATACTGAATAATAAAATAACGATTCCCCACCCTGCCAAAAAAAAAAAGAAAAAGAAAAAAATGAACATATTATATATATATAATATTATACATTTATATTTATATTATAAATGTATATTTATATTATAAATATAAATAATAAATAATGTAAATTATATTTAAAAACTACAGCTTGTTTGATTTTTTTCACTTGTACTTTTTCCTCTTCACATTTAACAGCTATGCTTTGGCTTTTGAGCAATAACCAATTATACATAATACATTATATATATATAACATTTTCTGTAACTGATAGGGATTTTCTAATATGCTAAATGAACGTTAATCTGTGCATTTTAAAACAGCTTGTTATATTTGGTAATTATAAGGAAAACATGCATCGATTTAAAGCCTTGCCTTTATGGTGAAAAAAACCGAATCCGAAAATCTACGACTTATTTTATGATGAATATTTAATATTGATGTATAATATAATTAATATGAATATTAAACAAACTGTTGCATAACAACATGCAGGTCTTTAAGGTTTATCTTTGGGGAAATACTTTTAAAGAAACATTTATGATGTAAATTAGGCACTCGATATCCCTAATAAAATATAAATCTAATATAGTAGCAAGTTGTGTTTGCATGTGTGGTTTTATTAACCTACATGTCTTGCAAAGCATCAAACACTCAGTGACGGATCTGCGTAAGTGGAACTCTGGACTCACTAGTGTAGAAATGTAAATGGTGATATTTACCTCGTAGGAAAAAAATCCAGAATAGTGTGTTGGCGAGATGTATTGTCTATATTGTTAAAGAATTAAATGGATTATTAGAATAATCAGTGTAAGCAAGTAGTTCATAGATTATGCACAGCATAATTAACCCATTTTGCATATTGCATATTTGGTGCAAGTATGGTTAGTAGAATTTTATATAAAGACTATTTAAATATTAAACCCCATATTACTGTGGATTAAACAGAACTACAAAACACCGATGAAGTCGTGCTAGTTCCTCTACTTCTAAAATCCCTGCTGCCTGTGGGGTATTTTGTTAATTGCGATTTCATGGTAATTGTTATTTATATATTATTATTAGGACTATGATTTGACATGAAGCTTTGAGGGGTTTTTGTGTGTGTGTGTGTGTGTTTGTGTGTATGTGTGTGTGTGTGTGTGTGTGTGAGAGAGAGAGTTTGTGTTTTTGTGTGTGTGCGCGCGTGTGTGTGTGGCCACCACACTGTACCGCACACCACCGCAGTGCTCTTATATCCGAGTAAAATGCACTGAACACTGGAAAAGGTCATTTAAGCAAATAAGTGCGTCTAAAAATATCACGTGTCTGGTGATTTTTGCTTTATCGCATTATGTGAAAAACGTCTTCACCTGTTTGTTTCGTTCTTTCATTTTTTACACCCGGATTCAGTTGAATTTGAATATGTGAATATAAGCTGTTCATGTAAAGAGTAAAGTCTTCCGTTAAACGCAAAAATGCTCACGCAATTAATGCACGCAATATCTATAGTATATTTATCAAACCGATATTCACACTACTAATATACAAATTACTTTTTGTATATTAAAAAAATATATATTTTTCATTTGTATTTTATATCAATTCTGCATTTACACTTGGAACAGAGGCGCATCAGGGTGAAAATGTGTGAATATTTGGGTCTCTGCAGCACAGACACACTGTATATTTTCCTATTACTTTTATCTCAGGTTGTCTTTAGCCTCTTATTCCACTAACCTAAGTCTTACTTGTATTAGTTTGGCATGGTATTTAGTGCACTTACTGTGTGCTGTACTACTGTGTGCATTTGGGCTGGTCTTAGATTCAAAGGGTAATTTAAAGGGGACCCGCTATTTAAACAGACCTTTCTATTTAGATATCTTAAAGATAGCATCTTAGCTACTTAATTGTTTTTTTGTTTTTTTTTATGTTCTCCCCATTATATGTTTGATAAATTGTTTATTTCTAAAGATTTGACTTTTCTTATTTAGGCAGCATGCATGCAAAATATCTTTGTAATGTAATGTAATTTGAGTTTTCTATAATATTAAATACATCTAAAAACACATATTCAATTAATTTAATATAGAAGTAATCATCATCATCATCATCATCATCATCATCATCATCATCATCATCACCATCATCAAGCCCTAAGTATTATTCTCCATTAGGTTTCTCTATATATTGGAGTGAATGGATTATCTGTCTTGTGTCATATATTGAAGTCTACAGGATTCTTGTTGACCTCTTCAGCATTATTGACAGATTACTTAGTGAATGTTCACATAATGAATTCAATCAGATTACAATTAAAGCAGTGATAAGTAACATCCAGCAGAATGCTTGTCACCAATGATGCCCAGATTCATCATTTCACGCATGCCTTCTCTCACACACAGTTAAATGATTTTTAGAGATTTATTTACAATACTATTGTATTTCTATTTCCTCCTTTATTGATTATTGAGTCTGTCCGAAAGGAATTCTGTTGTTTATAGCTCCATGTGTGTGGGGTGGAAACGTCTCAGCTGCAGTTGTCATTTGTGACGTTTGCTGCAGCCCAGTGACTGATGGATGAAAATAAGCACCATAAGGCCCAGTCTTTTCTGTTGTGTGTGTCTGTGTGCTCTGTGCGTATGTATCTTTAGAACCTGATCAAGCGTCAGGGTCAGAGTTCAAATTCAGCCAGAGGTCAAATTCAGAGAGCCAGACGACCTTGTTCGATTGCATGACCTCAGGGGTCAAAGAGTGATGGTGGAGAAGACGGCAGGGTCAGGGAGAAAAGACAGAGACTACCGATGTGGTCATCAAATTTAAATCTGTCATGTTCATTCAATTATACATGGTGGATTCATGCGCACGTGTTCCTCTCTCTTTATCTCCTTATCTACCTGTTTCCCTTTTAATTTTACACGTACACTATCAGTTAATATCTCTTTACTTGATACACACCAGGCTGTAAGGGCTATGCTTTCTTTTTTGCTCTGTGAGAAGGCGAAGTGTGCCAGACCTGAGTGTCCAATGGCTAACAGAGGATCAGGGCTTTTGTCCACATCCCCATCCTAATTAAAGTCTGAGTGCACTAGCAGAGAGGGTGTAGGTCATGCACTTCTGCCTGTGACCTGTGTGAGGCAGTAGAGAGTCGGCTGTTTGATTACTCATCCTAGCTGATAAGCAGGTGAATAGGGCGTAGAGGAGGAAGGGAATTCAAAAGGAGAAAAAAGAACAGGAAAAATGTTGTGTGTGTGTGTGTGTGTGTGTGTGTGTGTGTGTGTGTGTGTATACTGAAGTGTCTCCACTTCTGTATCACACATAAGCACATCTAAGCACATCATCTAATCTAGAATTCTATGCAACATAATCACCACTGTCTTTCTCTTTCACTTGTTTTTCTTTATACACCTTCTCCATGTTTTTTCTCCTCCCATCGATTCTTGGAAACACCTCTTACATGGTTCTGAGAATTATAAGACTAATGTTAACATTTAACACATTTTGCCTTACATTTTAGAGGCTCTTCTTTTTACATCTTTTCATTCTCTGTCTCTATCACCTTCTGTCTTTCTTCTGATTTTTTTTTTATTTCACCGTTTTCATCTTATTTTAGGATCTCCTTCTTTCCTATGGTAAAAGAATCCAGTCAGTATTTAGAGCACTGGTACACACAATTTCTTATGTTGAAATACACCACATCAAATCCACAACATTTTATAGTGCCTCAGTATAAATGTTAAATACTCATCTATGCCTATAACCATGCAACTAGAACATAGAATTACAGAGAAAATGGGGATAATTTCTATATTATGTTCCCATTGAGAATAAAACCATTTGCATCCCCAGGCTCCCCGATGCAGCCGAGCTGGAACAGCTGCTAAGCAGTGCTGTTCCTGGGTGAGCCCTCGGGGTGAAAATAAAATCCCCTCCACTTTACGTCCCGATTGAAAAATGACTTTTTTCCCCTTGCTCATGTACAAGCCATATAGGTGTATCAGTGTATTGCCTTTAAGAAGATCAGGGGCAATGACTGCACTTTGGTCCAAGGAACTCCTCTTCACTTTTTATCAGGACTCCAGTGGCAGGAACCATTTAGTAGTTTAATGGAAGTGTAATGGAGGTGCTTAGTGACTGTTTTGCTTGTAAGATCCTAAATGGTAACTTTGGTCCTTTTAATTCTTTTAGCACCCTGTAATCAATTCTTGTTTAATTGTCATGAACAATATTTCACACAATATATCAGTCTCTGTGATACATACAAATTTCAGATTTAAGGCTTGCTGTAATACTGTCTGAAAACGGTTGACTGAAAATTCGCCTGGTTTTAACTTATATGTTTTACAATGTAATGAAGGATGTATACCTCTTTACTATATTTATACACTGCAGACACTGTATATCAGTATTCATTTAGAGAGAGAGAGATTTTTTTTTAAATAAACAGTTGTGTAGGATTGTGCTTTCAAACTGACCGGCCAATATCACCAAAGAATTGACTGTTCTTCTTCACATACTGTTCATGAAATTCAGATGATGATACTTCTATGATGGAACATTCCAGATATTTTCATAGAATTCAGTGTATTCGGGTAACAGCGTTGATGAACACATTTTCCTGAAGCATAATCAAGAAAAACATTCACATACCGTGAGTGTTTTTCTTGATTATGCTTCAGGAAAATGTGTCCTAAAAAAAGGCAGAAGTAAATAAAAAGAAAAGTACAAAATCAAGATTTTCTTTATTCTATTATTATTTATTTATTTATTTATTATTTTTTGTAGATATCCATCTTTGTAGATAATGTGTTTTTTTTTTTACTGTGTTTACTTTTATTTCTACCTTTTATTTTAGCATCACCTTTAAAGTTGATTCCATCTCATTGTTTATTTGTTTGGATTTAATTAAATTCAATGACACATGACAATGATGCTCAAAGGCTTGCAATTCATCTAAGAAATGTTCAGCTAAAAATGTGCTGTTAAAGCCTCTTGCAATCAAAAACTCCATTTGATCTTAAAATTAATCTTCGCTCCCAAGGTCAATTTATCAGCCTCAAAAGGGAACAAAGTCAGTGAAGCAGAATTCTCCGCTGCTCGGAGAATACTGTAGCATGACCACATATTAGGTGTTAATTTACGACTCTTTAATCAATTCATATAGATTACTCCACCACCAACACAATGAGCATCATGTTGCTGTTTGTTTATGGTTGCTTAACTTATCCTAGCTCACAATAAGTTCATCATATAAGCTTATGGATTTTATTTCCATGCTATTTGTAGCATAAGTGTTAGAACATTTCTCTGTTTATAAAAAGTCTAATAGAGTTTTTTACGATAGATTTTTTAACAATGCTTTTTTTTTTACCCTTGATGTTGTAATCTTCCAAGATTGTGGAGTCATTTAGCTCTTGTGTCTTTTAAAAAAAATTTTTTTTCCTTTTAAGCATGTGTTAAACCAGATCAATTACATTGGCATGTTTTTATAAGGTTTCTTTTCAGAAAATGCCTCCATTCTGCTTTACATTAAGTCACAAGTGTGGGTTTGTAGCACTGAATTAGTAAATACACAAAATGTGATTAACTAGCATCTGGTCTAATGGCATGAGGACATTAATTCATTTTTTTTGATTAATTGATAACAAACCAGCTTTGCAGAAATATAGGTATAGATTTAGATTAATAGTGAAGGATAACTATTTACAATCTTCATTAAATTCAGATAATGTATAATTTACTGCTAAGGAAACATTCTAGATTTTTCATAGAGGTTAATGTATTTGTGTAGCTGTGTTGAGTCAGCATAGATGACGTGTAACTGAATGAAATGTTAAACGGATTCACACATTAATGCGAAATCATCTGTGATAAATTTTGTAATATTTCAATGAATACATATACAAGGCAAAATGTAGTTCGAGAGTTAGAGAAAACAACGATCCGATTCCCAAAATCTGTATCAATACTGGGCCAAAAATTGCAAAAAACAGTGGGAGAAAAAAAGAAGAAAGAATCCTCTGATCATGCAACAAGTGCAACATTGAATTTGGAATATATTTAAAGAAAAAAGAAACTGGAAAGTTTACATATAATTTGACTTGATTTTTTTTTTTTTTTTTTTGATAAGATAGAATTTTATTATATTTATACTTCATTAGATTTGTCATGTATAGCTAAAGCTAAGGATCTGAGTCACATTTATTTTTTGTTCGTTTTAACTGCTTCAGTTAACTAAATGAGCGATTAAAGGAAAATGAGCAGATGAATATTGTTTCAGTTTTGGCTGATACTCCTGATACTCAAGGTTTAGTATAGTATTGTATTGTCTCTAGCTATAGTGGTCTGATTTGAGATATATACGTACATATGTGTGTGTGTGTGTGTGTGTGTGTGTATATATATATATATATATATATATATATATATATATATATATATATATATATATATATATATATATATATATATAGGAGACACACATAGTATCATCATAATGGTATAGCTGTTAAAATTATAGAGTCACACCTCCTTTTGATCAAGCTGTGTGACTTTTTGTTATCAGTGCACATAATGAAAGTGGCTCTTTTTAGGCTGGGTCTGAAAGGAAAAGCAGCCTTATACGGAACCAATGCATCCACCATGCTTTGTTATGAGCAAACCTCCAGTCTAAGAGGAAGGTCTGGCTGAGGCTTTGTGGATCCTGGCAGCTGTGGATGATCCAAATGCAAAATCATGTTGGCTATGCCTCTCTGTCTCATTCCTGCCCCAGCGTTCAGACAGCACAAGCTTAACGCTAAGGCCATCATTTCCGTTCATGCAGCAGTTTCTCTCCTCTGTTTAATGTGTGGAGAAGCGCTTTCAGATTATTGTCTAATACCTATAACAGCGCTCCGTTTTCGAGACAGCACTGTGGTCTTGATAGAGAGATGCTGACAAGACGGCTTAGAGTATGCGTTCTGGACATTTTCTACAGAGGAAGAAAAGAATTTCTTAGAAATTGTGCAGTTTGTTTCTCTTTGTTTTTTTTGGTTTTTTGACTGTTCACCCTCAGCCTATTTTAAGAACTTCATTTTTTTTACTCATGGGGTCAAGTAGGAAAAAAGAAACTTGTGAGAAAAAAGTGAGAGCGCAGCACAGCTCAGGAAAACAAAAAGCTTTCAGGGGAGAGGGATGAAAGCGAAAGGGATGCAGACACAGAATCACCTGTGAAGCCTTGGCCTCACTCAGGCTTTTTTTCTCTCTCTCTCTCTCTCTCTCTCTCTCTCTCTCTCTCTCTCTCTCTCTCTCTCCAGGCAAACAGGCAAAGCGGTTGCTTACTGTGATCACTAATTATCCTCAATCGAGCATTCAATACATTTCCACATTTGCTTTTGAGACACTCATTTAGAATGATTTATTTAGAAAAAATGATTTTTTTAAAGAGAGTGAAATTTGGCTTTAGAAAATATGAAAAGAGATTTGCTAAATTAAAAGTGGCTGGTATGAAAATGTCAATAAATAGAAAAATAGTTCCCAGTTAAAAAGCTTTATAACCCTTTTCAAGCCCACCATTGAACATTTAATAGAGAAATTGTGAATAAGTGTATTCTCGATGCATTCTCATCCTTCCTTATTGTATATTAAATTATTATTTATTAAAAAATAAAGAATGGATTATAAACAGAATGAGATGGCCTTGATTAGAGAATACACAGATTTTCAGTCAGATATGACCATGAATCTGTTACATTGTGCTTATTACAGTAATCCCTTCACTTTAAATATATATATATACACACACACACAAAATGCTCATCATTATTCTATTCAATATTTACTTCTATTTCATGTAACCTACATCTGAGACAGAAGAAAAATGTGCTGTTGTCGATCAAGGGCTCAGCAGCAGCTCTCTTTCTGTTGTGGGATTTGAACTCACAACCTTCCAGTCATTAGTACAAAACCTTAACTGTTAAATCACTGCCCCTGTTCACTCCGAGAGCTTCATTTATTGATTATGAAGAAGAAGAGGCTAAACGAGTCTGTAAGCGTAAAGCTAAGTGACCCAGACTTTCCCACCACTCACTTAAGAACTGCAGTGTAGTAGTATCGGGGCATGTGATTAGTTGTATGTTGGGTAATTCAGGCACAGTGACGGTGCTATTGACTCAGCTATTGACTCGGCTATTGACTTGCCTTCACCGGGGTGGAGGAAGAGAGAAAAATGTATTGATTGATTGACCCCAAATTAGCCCCTGCATTCCATCCCACTCAGTCAGTTGGGATATCTCCATTGGAATCCGGCTGTCAGCACAGCTTATCTTTTTCATCTGTTCATCAAGCCCTGAACAATGTAGTCGCGATAATGTTAGCTTCACCACTGGGGAAAAGCTAACATTGTAATTGGTTAACGATAGGCCAGCTTTCTCCCATCAATACTCATGGTAAAATGTCTTCTTTTCACAATGGCTTCTACTACAGGATTCGTCATTGACACTGTCTTGGTGCTGATAATGTTAGTGTGTACAGTTGGTATTATTATTATTATTATTATTATTATTATTATTATTATTATTATTATTATTATTATTATTATTAATAATAATAATAATAATAATAATAATAAAGAGTAAATTAATACTAACTGAAAATAAACAAAAGGTTTTTAGTTTAACAATGGACAATGCCATAAAGCAGCTTTACTGAAATATCCAAACTCTCAAACCAAAGGATTTGAGACGATGTGAGAGAGAAACCTTGAGAAGGAACAGACTCTCAGACGTGGTGACACTGAAGAACGTGATTATAAATAATTACATTTCTATCAACTATGTACTATATGATTAAAAAAAGTACAATGTTACCAGGAGATTTATTCTAGTTCTAAAATGAAGTCTGTCTTCACAAATCTAAATGATTCATATTTGGATATTTAATATTGAAAATTCTGCAATACTTTAACGGAAGCAGATTTGTGATAAAGCCCGTGTTCTATGTACAGAGCGTCTGATTTCTCTTCAGTCGTATCCCTTCTGTCGAGACACGTATTCAGACAACACTCAACGGTGTCCATGGAGTCGGTGCCTGCTGGAGCGTACGCTGTCATTGCAGCAAAAAGGAAACAAAAAAGCCCACACTGTCATTAAACCAAACTGAACAAATATTAAAAAACTCTGAAATTCATCTAAATATTTCTGAGATTTTCCTTTTCACTCAAGTTATTCCTGATAATCAAATTTGTCAAATATTTTGAAATATTTTTTATCAAATGAGTCAAGAATGCAGAATATTTTTTTCACCAGAGCGAGACATCTGGACCCGACTGTAGTTCATCTCATTTTTAATCTCAAATGACAGAGACTTCATGATGGCCGAGAGGGCGGTGATTACAGAAAAATGAAGGGAAAGTGTAAATGTCATATTTGAAATCGGTTTGAAAATTCAAACATTCCCCAAATTCTAACCTAATACTAATCACACTAAAAAAGGAAGCTGTGCTCACTAACCTACAAAACAGCAGATTCTGTGTACTATGGGCAAGATTTGCTTGATTTATATCCATGTCCAATATTTTATTCTTTAGGTATTTATATATATAAATATACACATATTAAATATACACATATTAAATATACACATATTTCATTATGTGTTATGTCATGTTTCATTTAATTTCCTGCCTTTCTCATTTGTTCATTCATCATTCTCTCTCTCTCTCTCTCTCTTTCTCTCACTCTTTCTCTGTGTAAGCTGGAGGCAGATCGTTGTTCAACATTTATTTCTCCAGCTCTTTACTGTTGGACTGCAGGAATTGGCAGCTCGATTAGAGCTCATTGATTTTGTAGTCCTAAGTACACTGATTTTCGAAATTCCCATTGATCCGGGCTTTAAATCTCTCTCTCTTTCTCACTCTCGATCTCTGTTTCTCTCTCAGTCCACCCTTTATGCCGTTGACCATACACTATCAATACAGCGTTTAAAAGAGTTTAAAAGGCAATTCTCAGAGAAACAGAGATGCACAGAGTAATAATGAATTTAGCTTTGTTTCCGTGTTGGTGTGCACGATGGGTTGAAAACGCAGAGAACCAGTGAGTGCAATGCAGAGGAAAAGAAGAAGAAGAGGTTGTGACAAGGAGAAAGAGAGATTTTTCTTGTTTTCTTCTTTCGTTGACTGCTTTGGACAAAGCCGAGGGTTAGTCTTGAAAGGAAAGACAGAGACCTTAAGAGGCAAAGAGTGTGTGTATGTCTGTGTAAAAGATCTTTTCTAACCGTTCGGTGTCAGCTTGAGTTTCTATCCCAACAAAAGGCGCTATATAAAACTGCTGATTAAATAACTGATTAATGATTTATGTCTCACTCTGTTGCTGTAACAAAAACTATGTGTGTGTGTGTGTGTGTGTGTGTGTGTGTGTGTGTGTGTGTATTTGTATGTTTTTGAGAAAATAAGTATCACTTTGTTCCCTTCACTTCCTTTTCATATCTGTCTGACATAAGCCAAACATTATTTCTTTTCAGTTCAGGGGTCAATTGCTGACTCCAGTCATTGCCTTTGCGCAGAATTCCTCCTGCATCACACCTTATATAACAGACATGGAGTCGTATAACGAAAACATCCTGCGCCATATCATTTCTCTTTTGTTCTTTGTTTCCGATGTTAAGTCACGTCTCTTCGTTGACTTATCAGCTTGTTGTTGTTTTTTTCTTCTTTTAATTCTCTCTGTCACTCCAGCTTTCGTTCTCTCACCTGTTCTGTCATTTTATTTTATTTTTTCTGCCCTGTCCTTTTGGCGCTCTGGGGCCGCTCTCCTATTGTGGTCAGATCCCACTTTGCCTGTGCTGACCAATGAGCTGGCACTGCCTGCTGTGTCCCAAAGAGCGAGAGGGGAGGAGGGAGGGAGAGGAAATCGATAGGAGAAGTGATGAGGAAGGGAGGTGTAGATTACTGTCTGGAGGCCTTGGGGCTGGGGGGCAGGGAACAGGGTTTGGGGTGTGTGTATGTGGTGGTGGTGGTGGTGGTGGTAGGTGAGGGGGGTAGTTTTGTTGCTTAGGCCTTGGAGATGATGTTGCAGCTTTCTTTTGTAAACCTCCCTGTAAGGACGTGGAAGCTAATGCATGCTTAAATGATATGAAAAACAGACTTTTTCCGGATGGGGTGTGTGATAAAGGGCAGTTTAATCATGGCTGGATCTTAATGCACTGATCGTGGTTGCTGTGATGAGTTTTTATACAGTACTTCTTGCCTTTCTGTCTAAAGAGGGGAAATGCAGAAAGAACAGAAAGAACACTGATGGTTGGAAAGAACAGTGTGTGTGTTTGAGAAAGCCAAAAAGATGAGAAAAGAGAGAAAATATTAGAAGAATGCTAGAAGGAGTAACAGCACACACATACACACACACACACACACACACACACACGCAGACACACACTCAGTGATTATGATAAGGACAATGAATATCTATAATATAATAAATATCATTATTATTGTCCTGATCTCCAACAATAAAGAGAAGCAGTGAGGGATGACACCGGGACTGGCCGGGATATTGGCAATATATCAGCATTGATTATTGGGAGCACTGACAGAGAGAGAGGAATAGAGCGGCAGCGGGAGTTAATAAAAACTAATAAAAGAGACGAGTGAGGGAAGAACAAAGGCTTTAGATGGATCTGCTTCCCTTACTCCGAACTACAAGCAAAGACAGCAGCAGGAGAAGTGATAAAGTGCGTGTGTGTGTGTGTATATGTGTGTGTGTGTGCATGTGCTTGGTTTTACTGTCTTTACACAGCCCAAATGTCCCAGCAATGATAGATTTTGTCATTGTGAGGACAGTTTGCTGGCTCATATGAGGAAAAATGTATTTTAAATGCAGCTTACCGTCGAAAAGCCAGAAAAGGCAAAAGATTTCTTTTTGGAGTTATTTACAGAGCTTGGCTTGATGTTCGGGTGTACAGTACATCATAAAGTATATTCTTCAGTCTCTGTAGTGACGCTAATAAGAAACCCATACAGAAACATCATATGAACTTCACATGATTAAAGCTTGTGCTATAATCATGTGATGTGCATTAATTCTTACACACTTCTCATTTCATATGGTTTATATGTTATACGGTTCAATCCTGAGCACGGGTTACAGACTGTGCGGAGTTTCTGTCCATCTTCATGCCAGTATTGTCTCTGAATTGTGATAGTTCCAAGTTACGTCCCCATCTTTTTACCAGAAAGGCTTTCTGGTATTAGCACCAAAATAAAAGTGCTCACTCATTATAGACGAATTAATGATTTTTCTTCCCTGGATAATTCTTTTACATTCTCACATGAGCTTCACATCTTCACATCTTCATGTCAACATATACCTTTTTGAAATGCACCTATGCTCACATGTCATTTTTTCATATGTGAAGGTTGCATACGTAGTTACAAGGTTGAAGGGATCTATGAGTGTAAGATATATAAAGCTATGATTAAAGTCATGAGCGAAAGCAGTATGTTTATGAAAACATACTGCGTGTGTGTGTGTGTGTGTGTGTGTGTGTATGGGTACATTGGGTCTAGATTTGTATGTTTTTAACAATCCTGTTTTTCATTCTTATTCAGCCATTCCTTCACAGACATAAGTTAACACGCTCTTACAGTGTTGATGGATGTAAGACTGAGTGTATAAACATTCTTAAATGCTCAAACGCTCGTCCACACTCAGGATCCCATCAGCATAATTCATATGTATCATTCGTGTGGTTTGAATGAAACATTTGATTGGCGTGAGTTGGTCTATGTTTGTGCGTATGCATGAAGGAAACACACAAGGGAATGGTCACGCTCCGTGCCTGTATATACGCGTTATTCATGCCGTTCACTCATACATATGTAAACCTGCTTCTGTGCGTTCATGTATAAACGATAAAGCTGTGGACACTCCCCCAGTGCACATAATCTGCTCATATTTAACTAGACAATTTGGGTCTTATCTCAGATCAGGAAGGATGTATTTCCAAATCCAGCAGGAAGTATTAAGAAGCAAATGATGGTTTAAAGCTTTGTTAGGAATTGCTACTTTGCTCATTTGGAAGCACAAATCTTCTGAGAGTGACTCACGGGGCAAGAAAGACTGCCAAGTGTGAGATATGTGAACAGACGTGTGCATGCTTTTGCGTGTGTGTGTATGTGTGTGTTTCTGTTCATTTTATTTGAGTTTTTTTTTAAAAATACTAAAATGAAAAACACAACATTTTAATGAAAGGGTGAAATTATAGAATATCATTTCAGCTGTGTTTGGTTACATAGGCCAATAATTTGGTGCACAACAAGGTGTATGAGATAAGACTTCCATCAGTGCTTTAGAGAGCACGAGATGCACAGTGGCCTCAATTTGACATCCCGTGTCTAGTGTATATGTGTTTGTGCTGGGAGAGGGAAATAGAGAAAGATGTGATGTCAATTCTAATGTGCCACAGTTGTAGTAAGGCGCTTCAGTGCTATTGATTGGGCCACCTTGTTATTGATGAATTTAATTTCATCCCCTCTTTTGTCAAAATGTCACCGCCATTTAACAATGACACACACAGACACACGCCAACATGCCTTCTCACAATACACCACTCCATTCTTCTCGCACACATTATGGCCTGCTGCTTCATTCATATAGTTCATATAAATCACAGATCCAGCACCAGCTGCTGGGCTATACGTCTGTGTCTGAATAATGTGCTTTTCTTGCTATGGTAATTTACAATTCCCTGAACTTGCACATTTCTGCAGCTGTCAAAAGATGATGGTCATTAATAACTTAAGGCCACACCCATCAATCACACAGGCCTCGCATGTTAATGATATTACTTTCTGTATATTAAAGTAGCCATAGAACAGTGCTTAATAAATAGGTTGTTTTAGATTTTAGTAGCTCCCTCAATTACTGTCTTAAGAAGTGAGCTTTTTTGGAATGAGTAATTTGTTGAGAACATACTTTGGTGTGTTTGATCTGTTCCTCGGCTCCAGATCATATGTGCTGCCATCTCCTATCTCGCAACAAACAAGGCTTTGTAGGTGTAGGCTTTTTTGTGTATTACACCAGGATATCGTAAGAAGGGGTGACGAGGAGGAAGGGAACGGGTTTGGAAGAGGTGTTAGCTCCACATCCTGCCGACACTGTCTTATATTCCTCTCCTTCAATCTCACACTCTCGCTCTCTCTATCCTTTTCTCCTATCCTTCTCCCCTTCTCAGAGGCACAACCACACTCAGACTCTACCAGAAATAATTGCTTTTGTCTGAGAGGAGTGCACGAGGGAGGGAGGGAGGGCCCGCACAGCCTGCTACCTCTGTGCATAAAGGGGGACATACGAGGGACAACTGGTCACTTTTTCTTTTTGTTTTTTTTTTTTCCCTTCCTTTCCTGTTTAGCACAAAAGCATAGTGCAAAATTCTCAGGCCTGTGCATATGCACTCTGTGGACCCCTAAAATCTTTTATTTCCTTGTTTAGTATCATACTTTAATGCATCACATTTACATTTACATTTATAGCATTTGGCAGACGCCCTTATCCAGAGCGACGTACATAAGTGCTTAAATCTCTAGCATTGAATACATTAATGCTGGCTCACTAGGTTACATACTTAAGATACCATGAGTTTAAAACATTTGTTCAGAGTTACAATGAAAAAGTGTCAAAGTTTTTTTTTTTTTAATGCAAAAGATAAGGAAAGAAGTGCTAGTTGAAGTGTTTCCTGAAGGTCTTCAACCGCCGCTTGATAATAGCCAGTGACTCAGCATCACCACTCCTGTCTAAACAGATATGACTAATTTATTTTCATAATGAGTATTTTAATATTAAATCTATATTCCAGAGTGAACTTACTACAGATTGTGTAGTTTCTGACTTACTGTTAGTATTACAAGGTCACAAGTTTGCAACGGCAAACGAGTCTTTACATTTTGCCACCTGGCATGAGACTCATGGGGAAAATACACTCTGGTGACTTTTGAAAATAAATAAATAAACAAATAAAAGCACTAGAGAAAACTTCCATTTTGCCATTCTTACCTGTCTCACCACTAATGGTTTACCTTGTCAGGTAGATTGACAGAGCCGCTGTGAATTATCTGACACGGCCACACAGTTCTGATCAGACACAAAATATGAGTTTTCCTGGCATTTAACTGTAATCAAACTGTAGGAACCAATAAGGTTTCTGTGTGGAACCGTATAATTGGGCTTTCAGAAAGGGTTGCAAGTAGAAGCACTTAGGGTTAAGACACTTCAGTCCAAAGAATCCTTGACGAATCCTATTTTTTAAAGAGTGTATGTGCAGGATCGAAATCTTCATTCTTTTAAGAAAACAGAGAGGAATATCCAACTTTCAATGGACAGAAAGTTGTCTCCCAAACTATTTCTTTTTCTTGAGTATCGGTTCATTCAAAACTTGATACTTTTCACTGTGGACGGGACTTCTGTCTGGTAGAAATAAACAAAAAATGGATTGGAATCCATTTACATTAGCACTGGAACTTACATAGGCTTTAAGAGACACAGTTATTGGCTGAATGCTATTAGTCATAAAGATTTATTTCTGTTTATTTCACATATTCAAAACATTCAAACTGTAAACAAAATAATCATGGGTTATCTTGGGTCTAATATGGGTCTTGCCAGTACCGTCATTCAGAACATTGTGGTTTTCTAGCTAGCACTTCCCAAGTAAATGGTGAAACAAGGTGAAATCTTGTGCTTTGAGCATAGTTTATTCAGAGATGGCAGGAGGAGGGAAGTAAAGTGGGCTACAATTTGACAGCGTCTGCCTCACTTCCAAATCCCAAACTGTTCTTGTAAATGCCTCTGTAATGGGAATGGAACAGAAAGTGTAGGTGAAACACATGGCAGGATTTTGGGATACTTTACTAAAGGGCACCTTATTCTTTCTGAAGATAACACTTAATAATGCCTTACCGCTGATCTATTACATGCACCTGTTGGGACAATCCACAATTACCATCCATTTGCTATCAGCTTTTAGCTAATCATTAAAGTAAACAGTGAAAGGCTTCACTCTTTTTTTTTTTTTTTTTGCCCCGGCGGGCCTGTGTGGCGCACAGCCTGGTGCAATCGATTTCGCCCCATCGACTGCAGTGTTTAGTCTATAGATTTTTCTATTTAAAAAATCTATATTGACAATAATCTTCCGTGTAAGTGCGCTGTGCTGCGTAATGTCGCGACTGACGGCACGTGACGAATCGGGGTTCAAAAGTGGAACTCCAACACCACCCCACACCACACCACCCCCCGATCAGCACCCCTACCCGAACGAGCTGATTTTGCTACACCTCACGTGCGCAGTTGACTCTATGAACCGACCCTCACGTGCTGCGTACATCCGGTTATTAATACAAACACGTGTATATTAATGTTTCGGGTTTGTTCCAAATATAAGACTTTATCTTATCTAAGAATGTGCATGGCTTTGATAATCCAGCTGTAATGAAAAAAAAAACAAACAAAAAAAAACATATCAGACCCAACAGAGGTGTCCATTTTCCTTCTAATTCACTACAGTAGCCTGTGGTATAATTGTTAGGCCTGCACTACTTTGTAGTAGCCCCTGATTACATATATGCGGCATACGAGGTTTGAAATGTAGCCCATGTCTCTGGAGTGACAATTGTCTTATTGAAGGTACGAGGAAGCCACAAAATCAATGACGAGCAGCAGGGCTACTATGGGAGGGTTAGAGAGAGAGAGAGAGAGAGAGAGAGAGAGAGAGAGAGAGAGAGAGAGAGAGAGAGAGAGAGGAAGGGGGGTAGAAGGAGGGAGGGGTGGGGGTGGAGGATGAGGTGGTGATGTGATGTGTGTGAGTTGTAGCGGCTTGGCTCTCGTTTCCACGTCGCGGCAGCGCGGAGGCAGAGCGCGCGCGCGCATTCGGGAGGGAGTCTGGTCGCGTGAGCCATTGGGGTTCCCGCATAACGGGAACAGACAACAAAACACGCAGGCGGACGGACCGGGAAATAGGCAAGTGATCTTCAAAACCAAAACCAAAAAAAGACAAATCCAGCGACGAAACAAGTTTTTTTTTTGTTTTTGTTTTGTTTTTTCATTTCCAAGTATCCGTGATTTATTTATTTATTTATTTGCTTTATTTATTTCTTTTTATCGATTGATTGCGTTTTAATTAGCGGAGTGTGACAGACCGGCGGTGGGAGGGGCGAAGCGCACGATAGCACGTTATGTTGCCTTATTATTGACGTTTATATACAAATAGATTAGAACAACAACAACAAAAAAAACTCAGTGTTGCGAATTTCGACTAGATCAGGCTGTGAATGTGAAAGCCAGTGTTTAGCATGTAGCTGTTGGAGAAAAACGGATTCATAGCTAAAGACCAAATAAAAACGAACCAAAAGAACAAACGCACCAAACATCAGATGCAGAATAAACACAAGAAGCACTGATTTATTTTTGCTAGTGTCAGGACGTGAGGGCTTTTCTCCTAACAGAACTACATGCAGGTGTCTCCGTTTATTCTGTTTTTAGAGCTAAAGCAAAGGCACGAGCGAGGAAGGAAGGAAAAGGAAGGAAAAGGAAGGAAGGGAAAGAAGCGAACCTGCGCGTAATCTTCACTTCCAAAACCTCACAAATGCATCCAGAACATTTCTCCATTGAAAGAAAATAGTTTTGCGGTGAGATTCGCAAAGCATTCGGCTCTCAACGACAGGTGTAGTGTGTAGCATCAGTGAGGATATCAGTGTGAGTGCACAGCCTAGTCTGTCCGCCTGTGTGTGGGTTTGTGTCTGAGCAGCTTCTACTGTTGTCTCTAGGCTTATCGCCCAGTTTAAAAGTCAATGTACCCAGAATAAAGAATGAAAACGTGATGCCAGAGAGCACCACACCGAGTTAGTATCACTGATCAAACTTGGTGTACAATGCCAAAGAGATCCCGAACACAGCCAAAGTCGAACACGACCGAGCACGAGGTGAAGACCGACACATCCGATCTCAGCTAGAAGAGACCGGCGACTAGAAACAGACTGCTGTAATAACGCCAAAGCAAAAAGAAAAAGAACACTAAAACCAGCAACTGGGGAAGAAGAAGAAGAAGAAAAAGTCCAGAACAAAAGCCTGAAGACGAAGGAGGATCATGTTTGTCCCCTTGCCGCTGCCGTTTGTCTTGCCGAGAACTGCCTCCGAGCTCCGTGCCTGGCGCCTCAAGTCTCCGCCGGCTGCGCGCGCGCTCTCCGGTAAGGTTCTCTACTCTCTCACTATCACACACACCACACACCACACACACACAGCGTGCAACCGGGCCATGTCCTCTACTGTCCCAGTGATTAGAGCTCAATCGTCTTTTCATCTTGTGTCCACGGTGCAAAAAAATACACATCGCTCCATTTCCTCACGCGCGCGCCTTTATGCAGCATCCTAGGAATCGTAGGGTTCTGTAGTCGTAGTTGAGTATAGAACATATCCAGAACCATTTTCCACAACAAAAAAAAAATTCATGCTGGAAAAGGAATAGGCTTTTCACTGGCTATATTACTACATATAGACAAAAACAGAAGTTCATTTTTTTAATAAAATCTTTACATAATACATGATAAATAAGACACCTCTATGAACCAACTAGCCAGTCCTCGTGTTTAAGGATTTGTTCTCTGTCTTTCTTTTTTGTCCTCCGTATCAATCCGTGTTCATTGCTCGCTCCGCTCTGCCTCCGGCTCCGTCTCTCCCGGACTAAAGTCTGGCGCGCGCCGGCCCGGGAATATTCATGCCGCGATATCGATCCTGCGGAGATCGATTCCGGGGCCGGCGGATCGCGGCACAGAGAGAGGATAGAGAGAGGCAGACCGAGCAGAACAGAAGACAGGAGACCGAATGAGACACGCACGTTTTTAACCCTGTATGCGTTTTTTTGTGTTTTTTTTGTGGTTTTTTTTTTTTTTTGGGAGAATTCTAAATGGATTTGTTTTACTGGAACCGTAACACGTGTATCGGAATTAATATGGTCTTTTATTTAGGATCTGGAGATTATAGTGGTGTTGCTTTTGATTTTTTTTGTTAAGGGTGATGTTTCTGGTCTGTATAACCACGCAAGCGACTGCAGTACAGGATGACAGTTTGAATGAATGGAAGGTGGAAAACCGGGAACCGTGTTCAGGAGGTCCGGTTTCTGCGTCCCGTTTACATCCGGATTGAGCTGAGCGCTTTCTGTGAACAAACAAATCCCCTATGCATCTGTGCGTGTGTGTTAATTATCACCAGTGAGTTTGCTGTGTGAGAAAGCAGCGGGATATCAGACAGGAGAAAACACACTGCTGACTGACACTGAAGCCTGTGCACTTCTGGACCCTGACTTTTAATGTGGCTCAGTTTGTTTAACAAAATAACAGATTCACTACAGGGTCTCTACTGAAAACAACAAATGTTCTTCTGGGATATATACTGTTGTCTTCCTTGTGCAATTGAATTTTTATTTTGTGTGTGTGTGTGTGTGTGTGTGTGTGTGTGTTTACACATCTTGCACTTAACAGTAGGCCTAAATCAAACTAATGCTGCAGCTCTAGTAATGACGGTAAGTTGTTTTGTACCATTCTAGAAACAGCAATTAGGGACATCTTATTTGGTCTCATTACTGGGAGAGTAAAGTAACTTTTATAAAACTTAGAAAAAGATTGGATGACATTTTTTCGTGCGCGAAACAGCAAGAGAAAGTAGGTGATGACATGGTGAAAAGTGTTAGGTTGTAAGTGCTGACATGTTGAAACACCCCCTATCCACCAACCCTTCCACACACACGCACGCACACGCGCACAAACACAACACACACAATTTTGTATCTGGAGGTGAAAAAGGAACACTTGAACATGGGCTGATGAGCATGTGTAGGTAGTACGTACGTCCTCCTATTTACTATATGGTGTACAGAAGCTCAATATGACAGCTGTACTACATAAGTGCTAAAAAGTAGTTCCAAAAAATAGCTTTGTCAGTAAACATTAGATTTGTACACTAATGCCGTCTCTGTATCTCTTTGTTTATGGAGAAACATGCATATGCATGTTAAAATTGTGTTACTGTAACCAGACATTTATATAAAATTTTTATCGAAGGTGACGTGTGTAAACAAAATCTGTATTTCTGGTAAATGGGTTTCTTCCCATTCGAGCAGAAAGGAGGCCGGGCTTGTTTGACTGTCCATGGGCATCTGCAAGATGGCTGCTGAATGGAAAGACTTTACTAGAAGGACCTTGATTTGACAGTCACATAACTGTAGGAAATATTGATGTGGTATGGGGTAACAGACTGAAAACTGTTTGCTGGCATAAAGTCACATGGGGTATTTGTGCCAAGCAGTTTGTGTGTGTGTGTGTGTGTGCGCAACCTATGTATGAGTGCAACTAGGCAGTTCCACTTTTAAGATGATTGTCAATGACAAAATATCAGCTTGGGCTTGTTAGTAGCATAATTCAAAATCAATAGACACAACAAAGATGTCAATACAGCATGCTTTATTACTTTGAGCTCTCTCTCTCTCTCTCTCTCTCTCTCTCTCTCTCTCTCTCTCTCTCTCTCTGTCTGTCTCTCTTTCTCTCTCTTTCACACCCACACACACACTGTATGTATTGCACAAACGCACTGTGTGTGTGTTTGTGTAATACATACGGAATATTCTCTGTAAATGTGCTGTGCACCTTATTAATGAATTCATTAAGAAATGAATGACCTGCACACACTATCATTTTCCTGCATTGTTTTATCAGTTCAAAGTGTTTTAATGCAGACAAAAGAAAACATACAATAGCTTTATTATCCAGTGCATTAAATTAAATCCAATTGCTCTTGCAGTTCAAATTTTTAGAAGTATTCATACATCAGTAATGCATTTCATTAGACAAGCACCTTTTTTGAAAATAAGATTAGGTCATACAGTACATAGAGAGCTAAATTACATTAAGTACTAGTTTACAGTTGAGTGAGTCTCAGAGAGAGAGAGAGAATGTGAGAGAGAGAATGTGAGAGCGAGGGAACGCAGGAGAGAGATGGCCCGCACTAATGGTGTTTTAATAGTGATGAAATCTCATGGCTCATTAGTAGCAGTGAGAGATATTGAGTTTCGCCCTGTGAGGAATGACCTTTGCCTGTGCCCATAAACACACACAGTATCTTCACTGATCTCAGGCAATGAATTCAACAAACTGAATGTACACCAGCTTTCTAAGATGCATTATGAATCTTAGGACTGTTCTCTATCCATAAACTGTACTCCAGTCTGAACCGCAAATCCAGGTTTTCTGTTGAACGATTACAGTGGTCTTTTAAGATTATTACACCTCACACTATAAGTCCAAGAGGATCCTGATAACATTTTTGCCTGAATTGTATAACGGACGATGTGCAATGAACCTCTAACAAGAGGTCTGCCATTTTACATTTTTTATATGTCATCATTTAGCCTGATATGGACTCGTTTAAAGAGAAACATTCTCCAAAGTGAGCCTGAGGTTACTAGGATTTTTTTCTGTCGCTATTGTAGCTGAAGTATTGTCGACTTGAAGCTGTATTAAGAGCTTTGCACCATCTTAGGCTTTTCGTCTTTTGGCGACTTGTAGCATTTTGGTATGATTGTGGCAGCATTTCAATTTAAAAATTAAGGGCTAGGGATTTAGATGTTGGCTGTTGCTGGTCATAAAAGCCTAAATTGGCTGCATCGTATGATATACTTGTATGACAGATTTCAACTAATGACGAAAAAAAATCCTTTTTCTACCTGCTATAGCAAATACGGGCTGAATATAATACAGAATAAAGCTGGTTTAAGATTTATAAAGTAGTACTCCAACCTTTATGTGTTGTCGTTTATTTCTTTGTAGTTCTAAGGGTTAAGAACAAGGAGTAAGGAAAATG
>NC_083464.1:24062500-24132500 GCF_030014155.1 Tachysurus vachellii | reverse complement strand
TTATGGGATTATCTCTTCTGTTATTCATTACATAAACATTTACACCCTAATCTCTCTCAGATTAACCTTTTATAGTGGAATTATTATAATGTAAAATGTTTAGCAAAATGCAGAAAGTCTAATTATTCTGTATAGAACCCCGTTTTGATGATACGTGAGCATGCAGTGTTCACATGCACACAGTTACTCATACCCCTTTAATAATGTAATATTACCTTTCATCTTGTTGCAATGCCATGCTATCCAATATTTATGACCGGTATTTGTTATTGTTATTAGATGTGACGTGTTTGATCGTTGAGAAAGTGTGTTTGATTTATGATTTTGCTTACTTTATTTCCCATGTTACCTTTCTTCATCTTCTTTTTTACACGCTTCCTCTCTTTTGTTTCTGGGCATTCGTTCATTCTCTCTTATTCTTTTTTCTCCCCCAGCTATCTCTCTCTCTCTCTCTCTCCTTCTCTCTCTCACTCTCTCTCTCTCTCTCTCTCTCTCTCTCTCTTTCTCTCTATCAGTCGTCTGTTCCCTTAGCGACGGTTTCCAAGGCGCCCGTTCCCAAGGGCTAGGGGAGGGAACCTGTGAGGTCACACATCCATAACTACACACCTGAATATCTCCTTTTCCCTTTTCCAACTGTCTTTTCCTAATCTCCTGTTTGGTGTCCTGCCATTCTCTCTCTCTCTCTCTTCATCCCTTCATACCCCCCCCTTCTCAGGAGCGCCGTACCTTTCAGTTTCATTTGTTAAGGTCATCTCTTTGTCCTTACGCTGTCGTAGTCATTAATACTTGCCTTCATATAAAGATATACAGTAGTATGCAGCTCCGGTCAAACCATTGCAGAGCCTCACGAACACACAAACCCATGTTGTTGTTTTAAAAATGATAGGATATTGAAAATGATAGGATATTGTGAATATTAATATTTTATCCCAGTGACCAGGTTGTAGACCACAAATGTAAATTTTTTTCACATTTTTGCGAAATTAGTCCAGTAAAAAACTATAACTAAAATATTTGCATATTTCTCCATTTATCTTTGAACGAATCTGCATTTTATTTACTAACAGATGCGTTAAGATATTCACTGGGGTTCATTGACCGGATTTCTGATTCTGTACGTCAATTGATTGAGTAAATTAAGGACTACAAATGGTTAGGCTGCACTCGTCCTTGTAGTCACCGACATATGTCAGCCTTCCAGAAGGCCTGGTGTGCCGTTTTTTTTTCCTACTGACTGCTTCTGTACAATGAAAAACAAAGTGTGTTTGATTGATTGATCGATTGATTGCTCCAACTGTCATTTCCTAATTATGCTGTCGGTTAATTAGATGCATCAGACCTTTTGTTTAGCTCCTGAAATCCTAGACAATCCTAGAGAAGACAGTTGAGATTTTCTCCCTTTAAAACTTATCAATGAGACGAACACTACCATTCCTGCATCAAAGAAAATGCAACATGTTTATTCTATTATTTTATTTACGTAAAGGCCAAGAAGCATTCTACTGCTCAAGAACTAGTTGCCACGTCCAGTATACATTATTTCCACTTTTCATAATCTTACAGTATAGCCTTCCATCCCTGGAGAAAACAAAAGACTACAATGGAGCCATAGACACTGTTTCAAAAAAATCTGCTCACAAGCCTCAGAGACAGACACGCCGTGGTCCATCCTGAGCAGCTGTGGAGTTTGATGTGCTCAGTGTGCCAATGTACCTGTGAAAAACTGGAAGTAAAGACATGGAGTGAGTGAAAACTCCAGCAGTGAGGATAGCAGGCTAAAGATAAAGCCGGAAAGAGCTGACCTTCCTGCTTTCCATGTGTGAAAAAGTATTTACACCAGGCTTTTGTTCCAGCACCAGGATAAAAAAAATCACCATCAGTCACTAGACATATACACACAGCAGACCAGCAGCTACAAAAGCCGTAATTTCAAATACAATTAAGTTAAGAGCTAAGGTGCTGCAGGCACTCACGCTTAGCTGTGGAATTCTTTCTGCGTTTACGGTTTATGTGTAATGGTGCCAACGTTATAGATAACTCTATATAGGAAATATATAAAAAGGTTAAAGGTTAGAGATTCATTCATTCCATCTCATCCTGATTAATTGGTATGAAACAGAACAAAAAAGCATCTGTAACACTCTCTGCCGTTTGAATTGATAGAAATTGATAGAAATTTCTTACGAGATCGAGCTCTGACTTCCTGTCAGAGATGGTATATAAAACGTTATTGAAATATAAAACAAGCTTTATTATCTAAAAAGAAAATAAAGAAAGAAAGAAAAAGGAAGAAAGAAAATAAAATTAAAAGTCATCATATTTAATGGATGGGGAAACCTTACAGCAGGATCAGGTATTGATTATTTCCAGCGCAGTGCTATAGAGTGTGTGTTTTATATGGAAAACACTTCTTTAGTGCAGTGTATTGTGTACTGACTCTCCGGCTCTGTCCTTGGCATATCCATGTCGATCTGATTCATATTTAACAGGTAATTTATCAGTTTGTGTGTGTGTGTGTGTGTGTGTGGGTGTGTGTGTGTGTGGGTGGGTGTGTGGGGGGGATATCAAACACTGGTATCTTTAATTCTCAAAGTCATCATCAGTTATATAATGTAATATTTTGGCAGTGATTGTTGTTAGATTTCGACGTGATGTTTTTTACATCTAGATTATCTTGATGTGTGATAATCATGCGGGCTCAGCAAGTTTGCCCTCGCCCCTTACACTGATAATCTAATCAAATGACTGTCTGTCTGACAAACACATCGTCCTGTGTCCTGCTCTAGTGTGTCTGTGTGTGCTGCTGACTGAATTTTCTATTCTATCTATCTATCTATCTATCTATCTATCTATCTATCTATCTATCTATCTATCTATCTATCTATCTATCTATCTATCTATCTATCTATGTGTGGTCAGTCAATTTAACAAGGCTTATGATTTCACTGTTTTTGGCATGAGGGTCATGGTTACCTGGCAACGGGCATTACTGTCCGTAGATATGCACTATACTCCTGGCTGAAGCGGAAAATGTGTGTGTATGTGTGTGTGTGTGTGTGTGTGTGTGTGTGTGTAGGAGGGTCAAGTTCATCTAAGAGGAGATTAATGGTTGAGGGACAAACAGATTTTTCAGGCTGCATCGACACAGGCCTCAAGTTGTTATTCCTCTTTGAAGCTCTCCAATTCGCCTGAGGAGTGGAGAATGTCTTTTTAACACATTTCACTGGCCAAAAATAAATAAATTAAAGAAACACAGTTTAGTCTAAATTCATTTACTATGAAAGTCTAACGGTAGCCAAGAAATGTTTATGTGAAAGAGTTATTTTATAGAATTCCAACACATCCTCTCTTTTACACACACACACACACACACACACAGATGAATCTTATTTTGCCTTTTTTTATCAGTTCACATACAGTACTGTTTTACTGAGGGAAGAATTTGTGCCTGATCTGAACTCTCAGGGATTGACAATCATTTGGAAAGTGAAACTACAAAAGTTACGTTTGTAGAAAACTTAACGTAAATGAAAGCACTTATTTCTGTTTTGCACCTGTGTCTGAAAGCTGAATAAAAGTCATTAAGAACAGTTAAAACCTTCTATTATACTTCCATAATAATACATTTACTGTTAGTATGTAACAGAGCTCATTTCAGTCATGCTATACAGTCACACACACACACACACACACACACACACACACACACACACACACACACACGCACACATTGAACGAATATAACAACTGCTCTGAAACTTCAGCTATAAGTTAGTTTTTATCACCAAACCCTTACTAAAAATATAAATAGAGGACAGGGTGAAGGATGAGGTTATTCATCAGGGAATCAGAAATCATCAGGAGCTCCTCATCACTTATGTCCCTTTTGGGCCCTTTTGTGATCTTTCTGTCTCTTTCTTCTCACTCTTTCTGTTGACCAACTCTTTCTCTTCACACAAACTCTCTCTCTCTCTCTCTCTCTCTCTCTCTCTCTCTCTCTCTCTCTCTATCGATCCACTCATAGTTTGCTCAGTTCTTCACTTTGCTGCCTCACTTTAATCAATACAGATAATTGTCTGTTCCCCGGTCGTTGCCAGCTTCTCTCTCTCTCTCTCTCTCTCTCTCTCTCTCTCTCTCTCTCTCTCTCTCTCTCTCTGTCACTGACTCACTCTCTCTGTTTTTTTTTTCAATGAACTCATGCACCCCCCCTTTCCCAGTCTGGGATTCCCTCAGTTTTAATGACAGAAGATAACCTGCTCTCTCTATCTCTCCTTCTCTTCATCGATTGGCGTGGGAGCGGATCGACTCACATGTGTAAACATTGTGCACGTTCGTGTTGCGGTTTAGGCTCTTCGACCGCTCCCACGCTCTACGGCTGCTGCCGAGATGCACGCTAAGGCATTGCAGCTCATGAAAATGCAAACTGAAACTGAGGCCTTGGACTGCATGGACACAGCCGTTTTTCTTATGTGAGACTATTTATGGAGAATATACACGTTCTGGGTAAAGGGGATTCTCGTCACTCATTTGCATTGATGTGTGTAACCCTGAATGTTACCAAAAGCCTCCATACATAGACACAGTGCCTCCACATGCCATTGGATGCTTGTGGTCCACAACACTTTCAGTCTTTATGAGTTTGTTAATAAGATTGACAACAGTGTTGTGTGTGATGTGTTTTTCATTTTGCCTGGTTAGGTCAGCTGCAATATTGTGACGGCTTCCTGAGTATAATATAATATAATATAATGTAATAGCTGAAATAATTAGCTACGTTTTTTAATTTAATTTCTAGATTTAAAAAAAAAAAAAAAAGAAAATTGCCCAAACGCATTTCCTTCCCCTACCTATGGAGTCATTTGGGTAACCCTGTAGATTTGTTTGCTGACATTTATGCTGTATTTCATGTCACTCAGACATGGGAAGTCAGCACTATAACGGGAAGTTACGTAACTGTAGAGCTCCGTACTTTCGAAAATAAAAAGTAGGTTAAAACAGTAGCAAGAACCTAGAGAACCCACAACTGTTGTGATTAGTGTATGTTTATAGAATTATTATAGAATTGCAAATAAATCTGTGTACAATAGATAGAAAGTGTGTACAATAAATCCGATATGATGTCATGTGCTGAGTTTGGATTTCAGACTTTTCTTAAGATTTCTCAGGTGAAGGGGTGTGCTCTTTGGTTTTACTTCAAGAAACTGGAAGTTCCAAGTCAGAGCTAAAACTTCAGTCTTCATGTAACACACTGATATTCTGACATTTCTGACACAAGCTGCATATTGAGTGTAAATTTTTAAATCTGTGCCATAAATGATCCGCCACTCAAATGCACCCAAATGTGATCACTGATTTACTTACAGTGGTTCTTTCTATTGGTGGATGGGGTTCAAAGTCATGAAGCATATAAAGTACTTATACAGTATGTCCTTTTATTCACATACTCTCAGTTGCTAATTTATTAGGTATCCGTACTAATGTATTCATTTCATCGGATACATGTAAGCTATGTAAAACATCACTGGTCACTATTTTGTACTAATTTCTGCATTTTATAAAATGAATACGTTATTAGTAGTAACTAATAAATTGGCCCCCCGCGATGTCACACATGTACTTTATATGCTATAAGTCTTTGAACTGTACCTACATGTACATACACAAACGCGTACAGAAGGTGTGTAGCAGTTGATCGTAGGCTTCAGGCGATGCTTAGTTGTGCATCTGTTCTGCTGCTTGAGCTTAAAAATCAGTGATTGCGTTAAGGCTCAGATGGAATTATGGAGGAAGGGCCTCACTCCAGGGTGTGACAGCAAGGGAGAGTGTCCCACTGGGACACACACATACACACACATACACACACACACACACACACACACACAAAGACACAAAGCCGTGGTGTGCAAAAGGCTCATTGCATTATGAGTTATTCTTTTATGTGTGCCTGTAAGTGTGTGTGTATAAGTGTGTGTGTCTGAGTGTGTACACTCTACACTTATGTGCCTATGCTTCATATTACATGTTTCCATTAAAAATGACAGCCTAAGACATATGTTAAGTAAGACATGTCTGCACATCTTCCACTCCCTTGACAGAAAATCGGGCAATTTTTGTGTCTTAAAATGGCAGCTGATATGGAGCCGTGAGAGAAAGGAGACGAGAGTGAGAGATGGAGAGAGAGATATGTAGCAGATTTATTCATAAAGCCTGCTTTGTTACGGATATTTTTGCTTTTGTGGGTTTCAGATTCTGCCTCGGTCTCCCTTTCCCCCTCAGTCTGTCCTCTTTCTCTTTTTCTCTAAAGGGTGAAGAATCTGAATTTCAGGAAGTACAAGTTAAAGGAAGGAAGGAAGGAAGGAAGGAAGGAAATAAGGAAGAGAGAGAAAAAGTAAGAAAGAAAGAAAGAAAGAAAGAAAGAAAGAAAGAAAGAAAGAGAAGGAGAGGTGAAGAGGAGAGTATGTTGTGGTACTTTTAGCGGTCGTTGAGAAAGTGCTTCTGATGGGCGTCCATGTGCTCCCCCCCTGCCCGGGGCCCCGATCGATACCAACTCAGAGCAATAAAGCTTTCCCCTGTCATCTCCACAGAATACAAAGCAGTGGAGAGAGAGAGGGAGAGAGGGAGAGGTGAAAAGCTGTTCCGCTAGCCAGAGCGATTTCCTACCCCCCTTCCCCCACATACCCTCTCCATCCAACGCAGAGGTGCTCCCCCTACCCCCTCCAATCTTTACCCCTTTCTGCTCTCCTTTCCTCTCTTTCTCTCCATTCTTTCTTTGTCTCTACCCCTTTTCCTCTCTCTTTCTCTACTACCAGTGCCAGTCCAGTGTATATCCTGCACATGAGGTTCGATATTTCCCTGTGCCCAGGAGAATGGAAATGAGTAATGGAGCAAGAAAGTCTTATTTTAGTCATTATTGCAAGCACAGGGCTTAGGACGCTGGTGAGGGAAGAAAAGGGAAATGGACACATGACTCAGAAGATGGAGAGATATAGGATGGGAGGAAAAGTAAGATGGCTTATAGCAACGGGGACAGAGAGGGAATGGGGTGATAAAATAAGAGGAGGGGGAGCATGAGGGAGAGAGGGATTATGGAGGGGGAAGACAGATAGCGGGAAAGGGGAAAGAGGAATATTGATGCGGCGCAGGAGGAGGTGGATGAGGAAGAAGAGGAAGAGGGGGGGTGGAGAGGGGGAGAATGAAATCAGTGAATCAGTGTAATTGTGATCTATATTCAACACGGCACTTTGTGTGTGTGTGTGTGTGTGTGTGTGTGTGTGTGTGTGTGTGTGTGCCCGCGCTCTACTCCAATGATGCACAATAGTTCTTTTTGTGAGTGACAGCTCAAAGTAATGTGTCACTCAGACACACTGCCATAAACTTAATAACATTTCTACCTCAGCTTTCTAAAACAACAGAGTGTGTGTGTGTGTGTGTGCGTGTGTGTGTGTGTGTAAGAGAGAGAGAGAGAGAGAGTTTCCCATAAACACCTTTACCTTTCTAGATTCTTTCCATTCTCTCTCTCTCTCTCTCTCTCTCTCTCTCTCTCTCTCTCTCTCTCTCTCTCTCTCTCTCTCTCTCTCTCTGGTGCGATCTCTCATTCTTGCCTTTATTGGAAAAAGATGGGCTGAATCCTTCATCTCTCTCCTTTAATTCTCTTCTTTTATTGTGTTATAACACTGTGCCCTGATGCCCATCTCTCTCTCTCTCTCTCTCTCTCTCTCTCTCTCTCTCTCTCTCTCTCTCTCTCTCTCTCTCTCTCTCTCTCTCTCTCTCTCTTACACACACACTTTCTCGCCATATGTTTAACTGGACTGGACATCATCTAGATGCATGTGAATAAGTTACTGCACAGTTAATAGAATTGTATAATAATATTTTTTTAGCTCATTTCTTTCTTGTACTCGATTTCTGCTCATTTGTTGCTCATGTTTCATTTCTTTTCTTTCATGTCGGTATTGATTCTGTTTCTTAAAGTGCAGCAGACAAAAGTAAAATTTTTTACAATCTATTTCTGTCGCACTTCCTTGGTACGGTGTGAGGATTATTCTCTGCTACTTTCCTCCAGTTACATTTTCTTTCTGCTTTCATCCGTTTCTTTTGTTCTTTTGATTTGCTTCATGTTTCATTTTTCTGTTTTCTCCTTTTCTATTCTGTGTCTCTGCTCAATTCGTATTTCTTTTTTTTCAAACTCTCAGTGCAGTAATAATAGTGGTAATAGAGGTAGCGGTGTGTGTGTGTATGTGTGTGTGTGTGTGCGTGTGAGTGTGTGATTATTGTCGTGTCGGGAGTCAGAGAAATCGATCGATACAGAAATATGAGCCACTGTGTCAGAAACAATAACCTCCTATTCCCCTGACACACACAATCACAACCACACACACACACATATACACCCTGCACTAAATAAAATAAGGTAAAATTGTGTTACGCATGCACACACTCGCTCACACAACCTTTCCAGCACATGCCAAGTCACACCACAAACTTATTAGCAAATCTCCATGCTTCACACCAGGTGTGTGTGTGTGTGTGTGTGTTTGTTTGTTTATACGCACACACACAAGATCTCCATTCTTCACACCAGGTGTGTGTGTGTGTGTGTGTGTGTGTGTGTGTGTGTGTGTGTGTGTATATACATACACACATACATACACACATACATACACACAGACACACACACTAGAGACCTTTTTGCTACTGTTGCTTAGCAACGCAACCTCAGTTCCAATCAGAGTGCGGAGAAATGTCCAGTGATGTCACAGCTTGTGCTGACCAGCAGGTTGGAAGCGTTAATAAGGCTTTAAAATGAGAAATAAAGGGCACATTGATCTCGGCATTAAAGAAAGACAGAGGACACTGAGCGGTAATGAGGTGAGGCCCTTGCCGATGATCCGTTGGCAGTGAGAATGAGCATGAGGAAATTAAGTACACACTTTATGTATGCTCAGAATGATTTGCGTCTGCCCAAGTGTGTCGTGTCCACGGGTGTATCTGAGGTAAGAAATAGTTAACATCCACTGTTTCAGCGTGCAAACACAGACACACATGCGAAGAGGCCATGTTGAGCTGCGACAGCATGAAGATTGATGGCTCTCCTGAGGCCCGTTCACTCCCCCTTAGACAGACGGCTGATCAGATAAACGGGGGAGCGCAGGGGATGAGAAATAAGAAGAGAAAGAAAAGAGGTGAGAGGAGAAGAGCAGTGGAGAGAACGAGAAAGCTGGAGTGAAGAGCAGAGCAGAAAGTAGGATAGGACATCCTAGATAGGACATAACCAAAAAGGATGAGGAAAGGAGGATGAGAAAAGAAGAGAGAAAAGGTGAATGGGGCAGACAGGAAGAGAAGCGAGAACAGAGGGGAAAGCGAGTTACAAGAGAGCAATGTGCACACAGAATCATTTCATATAAAACTACACACCCAAAACAGACAACACAGACTTTCACCACTAAGCATCCTGTAGCCTCACAGGGGGTGCGGTTTCCATAGGAACAGAGAGATTTATGCTGTCAAGGCAACATAATGACCTCAAATAATGTTGACATATATGGCCACGCCTCTCCTCGACCCGGGGGCTGAGTGGCCACGAGCCTAACGTCTAAGGTCGCGATCTTTCACCTCACCAACCCCCCAAGAGCACACAGCCAGACAAAGAGTCCGTCTGCTGACCATGAACTCGAAAAATCTCACACACACACACACACACACACACACATAAAGAAATAATAATAATAATAATAATAATAATAATAATAATAATAATAATGGTCTTCAATGTGTTTTTTTCAAAACGTCCTCAAAATGTTTATTACATTTAAAAGAGAGAATTAATCAATTAATCTCCAAATTTTGGTAGGAGGAGTTTTAAAGTAAACAACTAATAGATGTTCGGATCAAATGGATCAAATGTTCGGAATGTTATGAGCATTGAAACACTGAAAGGCTGATTTCAAATATATGATTTCTTACTGATTATTAATTAGCAATAAAATGATAAAAGCAAAGAAAGCGCAAAAGGAGCTCACAGGAAATGGCTCAGGTGGAGGAACTGAATTACAGCTACAGCAATGAACAATTCCCTGATAAAGTACCACAGAGATTTCCAATAAATATTGAACATTAGAAACATTAAATGTAAGTGTGTGACTGAGAATTTGGCTAAGTCTGATTTTGAAAGCTGAGAGCTTGAGGAGAAGTGAGTCTGGGATTTCCAGATGGATTTTAGATTTACTGCTGCCCCCATCTGATGATCACACAGTACAGCAACACAACAGCACATCTTCATCATCCACTCCATCATCATTAAACATGAAGTGGCATCACAGGCATCAACATTAAATAACATCAGAGACATCTCATACAGCAATGTTTGCATACATTTTCCTAATAAATATTATTTTATATTGTACTTAATTATGGTAGTTTATATTTGGAATATATTTAATTGGACTGATTATATCATTTCAATTTGGATTAAATTGATAAAGGATTTTTTATTATTATTTATTATTGAGGTGAATAGAATTTACATTGATTATAATTTAAATGATATACTGTGCTTGCGAAAAACACCTTGCATATACACGATCACTTAGATTTCTAATCTCTGTTTAATATCAACTCTAATAGCAATTATAAATTAAAGCAGCGCACCTTACGTTACTCATTAGGACTAATAAAGTCTATATTATGGCTGTACATCAGTGATACCGCCGTCTAAAAACCATCCATGCTAACAATCAATTCATTCATTCATTCATTCATTTTCAGGAAGCACTTTATTATGATCAGCACTGAGGTGAAGCCAATCCTGGGAACCCAGGAACAGTGGCATCCATCACAGGGCACCGTGTACACACACTCACACTTCACACTTCACACACTCTTTACACCAGAGATCCCTGAGGAAACCTCAGAGAGACACAGTGAGAACATGAGAATAACTGCTATTTTATATATATATATATATATATATATATATATATATAGATAGATAGATAGATAGATAGATAGATAGATAGATAGATAGATAGATAGATAGATAGATACAGAGAGAGAGAGAGAGAGAGAGAGAGAGAGAGAGAGAGATTTAATAATAATGTTTAACCAATTAGAATAAATAGTCTTTAGTCTATAAACCTAATAATTTACAGCCTTAACTTAATAATGAACTAATTATTAATTACCAATAATGAACTACTAACCTAATTAAAGTATTCATAATAACAAATCAGTTATTTGAAGGTGGACATGATATGATGATCCTGTCATTTAGTCTGACTCCATAACTGACTTTATAACACTTTAAACTGTAAAAAAAACCTAAATCAGGATCAGGGGTAACAGACGATTTAGGGCTATAATCAAGACCATTATTGCCAAGATGACTAGCAGCGATCAAGACAAGACCGAGTGATAAAGAGGTTGAGGGTCAAGTCAAGATCAATCCAAATGAAAGTGAGACAAGTCCGGATTGAGACCTAAATCCATCACAAACCTTTTTTAAGCCCAAGCCTCTTCTTTATTTACATATGTATCCAGATCAGATTTATTCATTTCCAATAGTCTATAGTTCTAGTCCCACATACAGGACTTACTCTTGGATCCTCTTGGAATTTTTTTTTTTTTTGTGAAGTGATGTCAAAGAGTTAAAATAATACAATAACTGCAGCAGGTCTACTTTTATTTGTATCCACTTACGATAAAAACAGAATGTGTTTTTGAGAATGACAAAAACAAACACACAGGATGTGCGTAACGCAGCCTCCAGCTCTGTGAATTTTAATATGGAGCACGTCGCACAAATGAAACAAAACTCAAAGCATCTTTGTTACACGGAATTGAGCAATATGTTCATTAAAACCTGAAAAACCTCCACTCATTAAAACCTGTTTCTGTAATATGCACTATTCAAATGTGTGACACTCATTGTCTCCAGAGGTGTGATAACAACAGTTGACACTCCATCACATACAGCCTTTCTCAAACACAGAAAATGTCATACAAATGACAAGCATTGTATCGTTTTATTAAATAAACGAACAATGTTGGAACAAAGACTCAGATCAACATAATCCAGGGCACAAAAGCCTGCATAAAGAAAATATACTTAAATATGTGTTTATAGATACATGTAGCTTACATATAACTGTAGCAGAATTTGAGTTGAATATAATGCAATGAGAATTTTTCCATTAATATGCTATAGGTAACTGAAATAAGAATAGTGTTCACAGCATGTGTAAACATCTCTAGGGCCTTAAAAAGGCACCGGACCTCTATGAGGAATGAAACGGGATCCTATATAATCTTTCTCGACCATACATTTAGGCATATAACTGAATTACTATTTGTTTTATTAGACACATGCATGCATCTTTGATGTAGCTCTAGTAACTTAAAACAGGTTCCCATGACAAATCTCTTTATGAAAATTAAATATACATTTTATTATTTTACTGCAAAACATGAAAAATCATAGTTTCTGCCATTAATAAACAACATTAATTTAGCTAATGTGAACACCTGTTTTACTTTCAAATTCAAGTCTGTACAGAAATCTTCAAGACCGGATGATGGTGTTTTTTTTTTTGGTTGATAAATCTCACCGGTTTACTTTGCTGACAAAGAAGATTTCTGACATACAGTAATATGAAGGCGCTTATAATACCACGTTTGTTTATGATTAATCTACAGTGAAATAACGGCTGAGCTGTTCAGGATTAGTGATAATGTCAAGACTCATAGATGTCATATAGACACAGGTTAAATTGAGTTCACCTATGGCTTATGTGAACAACAAGAAAAGACGTGTGAACTCCGCAAGTGCTAAGATTTGATGGAAATTATAAATCATTACATGGCACACCTGCAAAAATAGTTAAACATGATTCATGTTTCCTTAGAGAGAAACACATTCAGTTCCAAAATATATGTATTCAGTTACTAACGCTAGTCACAATAAAAAGAGCAGCGTATGTATAGATTTGGTCGTTAAGGGAAAATCTCTTCATTTGAAATCATTTACCCTTGTTAGGAAATATTTGACATTATTGTGCAATTCAACCAGATCATCTATACCTTAAGCGTGCCATTGAACTATATATTTTTTTTAATCGAGCATTTAGCTTAATTTATTAAAACCTAATTATGCAGAAACAGAATTTCAATCCAACTCCAGATTATAAAGTATTGACATAATAAAGATTTATACTCAATCTAATTTACATCTTAAGTTGTCTTAATAAAGCTATAATGAAGATCTTAGACAGGATTACACTGACATGTCTTACCCTTCTGTGTGCTACTACTATGTTCAATAAATGACCTAAATAAACAAGGATATTTCTATAAAATAGGCTCTATGGTAAAGAGTGTCTTGTGGGCTGAGTGGCTTTAAATGCAGGTATTTTGCCCATGAGTTATATCCTCTGAACTTCAATCTCTCGTGACAAAAGGTGTGTCACAGCTCAGAGTGGAAAATCAAAGCTACAAATGGAACACACATCCTCATTGTTTACACTGAGGTTTTAAGTGTGTGGTGTCATGTTAGATATACTAAGTGATACACATTAGAGATCCAGTGTAAGAAATAGTAAGTCATGTGCGTGAGTGAGAGTATGTGTGTGTGTGTGTGTGTGTGTGTATCACTGTGGCTCGTGAGTGACTCTTTCCAGCAGCCCCAGCAATTTCCAGTGACAAAAGTGTTCCCCCTCTTCTGCCTGTATCTGTTCATCTGTTTATCCTTTCATCTTGTTCGTCAGTGTGGCCGTCCCACTCTCTAACCCTTCGGCCCCCTCTTTCTCCTCGTCTAACCCAACGCTGCCCACCGTTTTTGACTTGTTTACTTCCTCTTCGCTTCACTTCTTCGTGCGCCTTTTCGTACGAGGCCTTGTCACGTCATACTTCTGTAAAGCTTTCTCTGCCCTGAATGCCATCTTTAAGAAGAGTTTATATTTAAATATTGGTAAAACGTGAACTCAGATATTCACTTTATAAATATTAGAACATGTCTACAGTAGTGTGTGCGCTTTGACACAGGAAGTGGGCAGCTAGGGGGAGGAGGTGTGGGAGGGCACAGTGGAGAGAGGAGGTGAAGGAGAGAGAGAGGGAGGAGAGATAGAGGGAGGAGTGGGGAGCAATTTCCTCAACGTTTTACGTATCTGTTTCTTCCTCCTTATTGGCTGCACACTGACAGGGGCCGAGAGAGACTGACAGAGCGGTGTGTGGATGTGTAAAAAGGAAGAGAGAAGGAGAAAACAAGAAAGAGAGAGAGAGAGAGAGAGAGAGAGAGAGGGAGAGCTGAAACAAGTGCACACATAAGTATCAGTATGACAAAGACGGCTCCAATAGCAGCGATGGATTACTCCCATTTGTGGTTGCCAGGTATGTGTCTTTGCTTCCTGTGTGGTTAATAGGTCAGACTTTTATTGGGTCAGTTATATCCTGAATGTGGTAGGGACAGGACAAAGTATTTATTGACCAGCTAGAATAATTAGAACAAGAGATAGTGTGCAAGAGAGAGAAAGAGAGATCACAAAATGTGGATAAGCCTAATAATGTGTTCGTAAAACACACCTTGCTTTTGACATTTTAACATTTTACATTTTTTTCTGTATCCTTGAATATGTTTGGGGAATTAGTTCTCTAATATTAGGTGTTTGATATTAACAAGGATGATTCTTAAGGGTTCCTGTTATGTATTTTGTTAGGGTTAGATTTGGAGTATAAATGTGCAATTATATATATTTACTAACATTATAGCTTGTAAACTTGTTTATGTTCAGTCATGTTGCTCACAAGTCTCACAAGTGTGTGTGTGTGTGTGTGTGTGTGTGTGTGTGTGTGTGTGTGTGTGTGTGTGCAGTTTGAATGAATGAATATAAGTGTAAACTCCACACTGGTGATAATGTAGACTCTTCATTTTGTTAATGCGGGGAAACCCTTCATGGATCAGTGTAGAGGCCTACCACAGTGTTTCCTTGTTTCAGGGGATTCCGAGTAGGACCTCTGAGCAAGCTGAAAATCTTTAATTATCCAAAAAACATCCAAAATCCCCTTTTGTGTTTGAGAGTTTGGTAATATATAGAGATGAGTTTGGAGGTTGTACTGTACGTAGTGTTGTAATGTGTCTATAGAGAAAGAAATAAGAACGCTGCTTTATAAGGAGTGATAGGTGAAATTAGTGGAATCTAAAATGACTAAAACTTAGCCCTTTATGGGTGTGATCTGTGATCTAGGGTGTGAAATCTGACTGCATGATAAAAGCAAAGAAGATTCTAGGCAAGAGAGCCGGTTAACACCATCGCTTCTGTGGGACTTGTTTTAACTGACTAATGCAGTACAGCACATCTTTAATCAAAACACAGTGAGCGCTGCTGTAGTTTTGTGTAGTTTGTGAGTGATGACCGGTTTGGTTGTACGTTCTTACAGTATTGGTACGTATGCATGTGAAGGAGTGGGAGTTAAGTGTGTTGGAACACATGTACGTGAGTGTGACGGAGGAGTCGAATATGAGTGTGTGTGTGGAGGACGTAGCGTTTCCTCTGTCCCTGTTTTGGTCTCCTCCTCATCTCCAGCACTCCAGCACAGAGTCCAAGACGGACAGTAGACCCCAATCATACAGTACTATGTATTGTACTATACAGTATGTACTGTATTTCTAACCCATACAGCATATAGTATTCAGTAACTGCGCAAATGTGCTGAATGATTAAGCAAACATGACATTCAGAAAGTGCTGAAATGTGGAAATGTCACTGGCTCTGTAGAGTTTAGGAGATTAACTAAAAAGTTTGCAGATGATTTTTCACTGGTATGCAAATGAATAAAGGAAAAAATAACTAAATATTTACAGTAGATGTCAAAAGTTTCAATGAAGCACCAATCAAATCGTTCTGTGAAGTATGCTCTCTCTCTCTCTCTCTCTCTCTCTCTCTCTCTCTCTCTCCAACTGTTGTATAATGCAGTGATGATATAAAAATGGAAAAAAGGATGTGGTTTGATATGATAGAATTTATATAGAACTACACACGTGAGTTTTGACCTTGTGAAGGCAATGGATTTGTGTTTGGGACATTTCTACTTTTGGATCTGTATATTTGCACTTAAACAACTGAGAAAAGATTTCATTTATTTTACACTATTACATTATTTTATGTTATGAATAGTCATAGCATTATTTAGCTGCAGTGGCACATCAGTCGATAGAAATATCTCACAACGGTAGAATGGCAAATGTGTCTGAGACTTTATTTACAGTGTAGAGGATGAACACAGTGATGGAAGAATATAAAAGTGTTCATTAGTGTGTTTAGCGGTGTGCAGTAGATTAATAATAGCCTTTTTGACAGTAAGGGTTTGGTTTTACACGTTGTGCTCCCCCCAGCTTGAGGGGAAACAGAGAGGGAAGTGAGAGAAAAGGTCTACATATACCCCATGGTGTATGTACTCCACATTCACTTCATACGAAACTAGCACAATATGGACAAACACACAATGTGATTGAACTCTTACAAATGATTCAATAACCAAGTAACATGTAAATTACCGAGTTGTGTAGGTCAGACTAACTTTTAAGTCGAATCGTATTCAGTTCCATTGATACGTGCTTTTACGTCTAACGATTCTTTGTGTAAATGGCTGTTCATATGAGGCATATTTATAGAATTTGGTGTTGGTGAGATCTACAGAGTCAACATCACAGTCTGCACACACAGACTTCTATACAAAAAGAATATTTTTCTGACGTAATCTCAAAATATTCGACAAATTTCACTGTAGACGCTAAACGGAGTCAGGACTTCTGCCTTTACCCCAAGTGTGGCCTGAGGAGACAGGGGACAACAGGCGGGGATTTCCTCCAGCTGCACTTCCTCTCTTTTCCAAAATGGTGCTTTAATGGAAAAGTGCATTATCTGACGAAAAAAAAAAAAACATTCAAATGCATTAAGAACAATGACATATCAAGTTAATCCACTGATGTTAATAGTCTTATCTCCATCACAGGCTGATGTTGGGCTTGTAGTGATACAGCAGTATGATGCTGTACAGGAATAAGGAACGCTATAATGCTGTAATGCACACTGTAGCATTTAATTCAAATGTATAAATAGAGAGCTGAATTTTGGAACAGAGCACAAGTATGTACAAATAGTATTTCTGCATGGCTTTGATAACGCACTCTAGAGTAATTCGCTTCATTACACCATGACTTTTTCCATGACTGTTTCTGTCTTATACCCAGTTCTGTGTTTATCGCTCAGTGACTCCTCACTTTATATGTCTTCTAGAGTAGTGCTAATCCTCACACACGGACACGGATGAACCTCTGTAAAAAAAAAAAAAAAATTCATTTATCGACTTACCGTTTAATAACTAAGCATTCTAAAAATAATATATATATATATAGCCTTTTTTATAGGCATAATAGTTTTGATAAATGACATTACTGATTAGTACCACAGGGACAAATTTATACATCCTCTAGACTTCTAGTGGGTTTAAACCTGGTGAATACGTGTCAAAATAAGTGTCAAAAGGAGACCAGTGTTAAAATACTTGAGAAACTCTATGTTGTTACTGTATTTAAGCATTATTTTGGTGTATTATACTTGATAAAAATTGAAATGAAATACTTGTGCTCTTACATACTTTTGTTTTGATCATTACAATATTAGTCAAATCGGCAAAGTTAGGATTAAGTCTAAAATTCTAATGAGGTTTGTGACAATTTGTTACCAGCTGTGAAAATCTCACACCACACGAGAGACGTAGTTAGCTGAAGTTCAGTACGCTGGAGTAAGCAAAGACTTGTATACAGTTAGAAAACTTAAACTGCGTCTTATTTAAAATAATAATAATAATAATAATAATAATAATAATAATAATAATAATAATAATAATAATAATAGCTAATTTGCTAACATTAACTATATATTTATATAATTTAAGTTTGCTTTGCTAATGCCTGGCTTGACTAGCATTGATTCCACAAGCAAGGCAAAATGTCGCTAAGGAGAAATATATTTTTGTATAAATATAAATGGCATAGTTGCTTTGAAACAAAAGTAATATTCTAGCAATTATAAAAAAAATGAAAACATAACGTTTAATGTCATTTCAGCAATGAAAGACATTTACTTGATATGTTTGAATACTTGAGTATATTTCAAAGTACCATCTGTCAATTTTTTTTTGCCTGGATGCTTTTTAATTAGTATGCGTATGATTTGGAAACATTATCTGCACTTTCACTGTCCACCCCTGAAGAGTGGAACTGAAGGTCAACTGAGAATCAGGAGTGAAATGTGTGGAAGGATAGTGAAAGACAGCTAGCGGGGTAGGGAAGCGTTTAATATGCAGGTGGCTGATATAATTAGTCAGTCGTTGGGCTTATTTGCATGTGTTTCACAAAAGGGAAGTGAGTGTGTCAGTATAAGAAACTCTTTAAGACGTGCGTGTGAGGATGTGTATCTTATGGGGGCGTCTTATTCCCAGACTTCATCAAATATATTTGTATGCACTTTTTAAAACTGTACTTCCTCTTGTGGACAGGAATATTGTAGATTTACTTATATTAGAACACAGAGTTCCACGTACTGTTAGATCCGCTCGTTTTTTTACACTCATATTTCTAATATTGTGTTATGTATATTGTGTTATGTAAAAAATAAAATCCTGCTTAATTTCATCCGATAATTTCATCCGATCTCTTCTAGCTACATATATAGATATAGTGATGTAATTGCAATTAGTTAAAGAATTCTCTACACACTTTATTTTACGTCTTTATATTTATGGATTAGTTGCCAAGTTATTTCGCATCTAAACAAATAAACAAACAAACAAACAAATAAATAAATAAATCTTATGTGTACGTTTTGGTCTTAGACTCAACATCCAGCATCTAAAATAATCTTTTAATTCTTACTAAAACAAGCCAGTATCTAAAACATGACAATAAGTAATTCTTCCATTGTTGTTGTCCTTTAATAAAAAAGGTGACACTGTTTTAAATCACATTTTAGAACCTAAACACACACATCAAAAATGTTCATATTAAACAATATTTGTGGTTTAATAACATAAACGATCGATCATTATGGTAGACGTCCTCTGTATAGGTACATGTCACGTCTCTGTTTGTGTTGTATTGCATGACTTTTTTAGATCAGAGTGGAAATGCTGTGTAAACGAAATGCCATGGTACAGAATCTGATTTTCTTGATGTCTCAGTACAAGCACAGACTTGAGTTGCCCTCTTGAGTTGATGTGTTTCATAAGTGTGTGTGAAATGCAGTTGTGTTTTCCCATATCTCCTCATACATTGCCCCTTTTCACTCTTATGAGAACTGTGTGTAATTTTGAGTCAGCTGTATGAGATGAGCTCTGGTTTCTTGAGTGTTGTAACCTGGAAACTGGGGATCTATTCTCTAGCTTTGGTTTGCCTCAAGACACTTAAATGTTTTCAAATTACTACCTTTTACAGTGACAATGAAAGTTTTTTTTTTGTTGCTTTTATACTCTTTCTGTCATTGCTCAATTCACCTCTATCCCTCTGAACAGAGAGTCGTTTTTAATCTACCCATAATGCCCCAGTGCTTTTTCTCAACTTATTCAACTTATATCATCTAATTCGGTCTTTGATCTTTTTTCTGTAGATATCAGAATGTCGAAGTCAATAGAGGTTGAAAATCCAGAGGCAGACTCTCCGATGGAGAATACAGGAGGTGCGCTAGTGTGTGTGTGTGTGTGTGTGTGTGTGTGTGTGTGTGTGTGTGTGTGTGTGTGATTGAGTGAGAGAGCGAGAGAGAGAGAGATGTATATTTTGATATTTCATGTCTTTCTCCATCTACATGTGTATCCATGTTAGATTCAGAGAGGAACGGTTCTGACTCCAGTAACCAGGTAGGTCTTTATTTTTAAAGCAACAGCTATTTTAAAGTCATGGTTTTTTTTTAAGTATCATTTTGATGATCGTACTATTTCCATTTGGCTAATGTGTTTTCTTCCAATAGATTCTACAAATGAAAATAAACCCCTTCTCACTTTCTCCAACACTAAGTGCCAGCAACAAGGTAAATGACTCACTCACCACGTGTATGTGAGTATGTGTGTGTGTGTGTGTGTGTCAGTGTGTGTGATTTTTTGAGTTTATGTGTGTGTACCTTAGGCTGATTTGCATGCTGATTCACCAGTGCTTAGAATCATATGCCAGTCATACATTGGACATTAGCTAAAATCTTATAGAAACCCCAGAGAACTAAAAAAAGGCCAATAGAAAAGCGACTCTAAATCAGGGCATCGAGAAGGACGTAAACCTTAAATCAGGGTACCAATGGCTACACGTTACACTGGAATTCTGGGTCAAGACAACTAATCACATATCATGTAAAGGGTACCATGATCAGTGGAACAAGAAGAATTTTATTGGCCTAGTGTATGGTGTGCTACACACACTGCTTAATTAATGGTGTTTGAAACAATAAATTAGGTGTAAGATTGCAGTGTTGGTTGATGTGGATATAACAGCTGTATCGCTGGTGTATTAATTGATTGCAAAGTGAACAGTAAGGTAAAAATGGGTTAATAAATCGCTTAACAACCTCTAATAGGTCAAATCCAATTCAAATCTCCTCCTTTCATTCAATTAACAATTCTATACTATCTTTTATTTCTATTTTAGATTTTATTGGCCATATTTTCTGTCTTCTTTTCTGTGCTTTTGTAAATCTTTGCTCTAGAACAGCATTTATATAAATTAATTGCTTGTGTCTATGAGATCAAACCATTCTGGATTTAATTATTTTTTTATTTATATTGATAATTCTATTAAGGCTCCATGTGGAATTACACAACATGGATCCATCCAACATAATTAGCATCCTTAGTGAACAGGGTTCCTCTTTAAAATCTTTGAAATCTCAATACCTGCACATCCGCATACTACAGTATTTCTATGGCAAGGACATACTCTTGTGAACCTTTGAAATGAATGAACAGCTAAACCTACTGTATGTGAACTACCATGTTTGAACCACACTAGGTGTCTTTGTGCAATAAGTGCATACGCTCGGGTGTGAGAGGCTTTCAGGCTTAGAACTGCAAGCAAGCAGTTGTATATTAGTTGAACCTGGTTGTATTGATTGGCCTTGCAAGTTTCCATTGATAACATTACACCACTGCAGAGCTCTTATTGAAGCATGCATAATAGTTAAAGCCCACTGATGTTTGCTTCAGGTGTATATTAGAGAATTTGCTTTAGATGGTGTATGTGTGTTTCAATTTCTTTCTCTTAGGCCAAGGTGGAGGAGTGTGGAGAGATGTCTCCAGCTTCGGTTCAGGCCACACCTACTCAAACACCCCTCCCACACACACAGCTGATGCTGACAGGAAGCCAGCTGGCAGGAGTAAGATACACACACCCACACACACACACACATACACACACATACACACACATACACACACATACACACACATACACACACATACACACACACACACACACACACACACACACACAGACATCCTTCACTCTCTGGTTGCAATATCTGTTTATTTCATGCTAAGCTATGTACCGCCATCATGCTTCCTCACCCAGAGTTGTGTTTAAATGTTGTATGAGTATGTTGTAAGAAGACCAAATAGAACACTAATATAATATTAATCAATTATATTTATAGAACAATTTTAGCATTCATAACTGATAAAGATACATATTTCAATATTTAGGGAAAGCATATAGTATAGTAATGAAATCCTTCTGTATACAAAAGGTACTTTTCTTTTCTTCAGAAAGCAAACAAACACTTTTATTAGGGTAGCCAGACATTCAGTGCTTGCTATACACAGCTGGTGGATTTGAGTCAGCTTTTGTTTTCTTGTGCTTCTTGCACTGCTGTTTTTTTTTTCCTTACCAAAGGATTTCTCCTTTTTTCTTCCTCTGCACTCTCTCTTCCTCTGCTCCTGACTTCCTCCTTACCCTTTACCGTCTCGCTCCAGCTGACTGCTCTCTTGCCCGCTCAGCAGCAGTTGCTCCTCCAGCAAGCGCAGCTCCTGGCTGCAGCCGTGCAGCAGTCACAAGCAGCTCATGCAGCCAATCAGCAGCAAACGCAGCAGCAGCAGCAGCGGCAACAGGCCAATCAGCAGGCAGCTTTGCCCCAGCTACAGGGCCAGTCCAAGAGTACTCAGGAGCAAAATGCTGCTCCTGTCCTGCCCTCTCCTCACCAGCTTACCCTATCTCAACCAATTCAGCTCACTGCCCAGGTACACAAAGTCACCCTGTTCTTCTCAGACCCAGACATCACAAACCCATGCTTTCTTATCTATCTCCTTCCCTGCATCTGACATGCCACTAATAAATAATATCTAAATAACTTTGTGCACAGCTTTAGTCTTGACAGCATAGCTTTGATAACAGCATTATCAAGAGTCCGAGACTAGACTCTCTTCAGATCCCGTATTTAGTTGAATTAACCTGTTGTCCATATCTTCTTCAGGACATCCAGCAACTGTTGCAGCTGCAGCAGTTGGTCCTCGTCCCAGGGCATCCTTTGCCCTCACCTGCACAGTTTCTTTTGCCACAGGCACAGCAGGGGCAGCAAGGTGAGATCTTCACCTCACACTGCACTGTATATATGTCTTACTGACATTTACCAATTTTCTTGAGCATATTAGGAACAAACATTTCAAAACAGTTTTTTCTCTTCTCTCTCTCTCTCTCTCTCTCTCTCTCTCTCTCTCTCTCTCTCTCTCTCTCTCTCTCTCTCTCTCTCTCTCTCTCTCTCTCTCTCTCTCTCTCTCTCTCTCTCTCTCTCTCTCTTTCTCTTGCTCTCTCTCTCTCTCTCTCTCTCTCTCTCGCTCGCTCTCTCTCTCTCTCTCGCTCTCTCTCTCTCTCTCTCTCTCTTTCTCTCTCTCTCTCTCTCTCTCTCTCTCTCTCTCTCTCTCTCTCTCTCTCTCTCTCTCTCTCTCTCTCTCTCTCTCTCTCTCTCTCTTTCTCTTGCTCTCTCGCTCGCTCTCTCTCTCTCTCTCTGCTTTTCTCAGGGCTGCTACCGACACCAAATTTGATTCCACTACCTCAGCAAAGCCAGGGGGGCCTCCTGACTGCTACTTCTGCACTTGGTCTTCAAGCACAGGTAAAACAGGATTTTCAGGCCTATTCGCAGACACTCAGCATGAAACTAACATGTATGTTCAAGGCTCAGAGATGTGCTTGTTGAGCTCATTGTGTGTGTAAATCTCTAGCAAAGAGAAAAGGTCATGGAAAGCAGTGTCAGTACGGTGACCCCTGTGACCTCTCATGCCGAGGAACCAAGTGACCTGGAAGAACTCGAACAGTTTGCTCGCACCTTTAAACAGAGAAGAATCAAACTTGGATTCACACAGGTAGAAAAAACACACAAACACACAACATATTGACATACAAATAATGACATCCAGAGCAAACACTACCATATTTTATTTATGTATAGCATTGTGACCGTACATGAAACACTAAAAAATAAAATTCCTTCTAGTGAACAGGGTAGGAAGATAGAATGATAATGTACTGCAGCTATCTGTACACTAGATGGCAGTAGACAATAATATTGAGCAGCAACGACTTCAACTCATTGACTCAAATCATTTTATTCCTTTCACAAAAAAAGATTCATTCAGATTGATTCACTGATTCATTCAGTGACCCTGTTGTTTTGTTGTTGTTGTTGTTGCTGTTGTTTTGTTGTTCTAAATTGTGAATGGGTACAAATGTACTCACCGCAACGCAGTCAGTTTTCCACAGGTGGAAAAAAATGAGTCAGTACATACACGTGAATGAAAACAATTTGTGCACTTCAGAGACTCGTTCAAAAACACTGATTCATCGTATGAGCAGAATAAAGTATTATGTGTATACAGAGCTTTCATTTCAGGATCAACATATGCCTTTACAGTCTTGATTGTGTATTGTAATTACTTCTCTCTCTCTCTCTCTCTCTCTCTCTCTGTAGGGTGATGTGGGATTGGCTATGGGCAAGCTTTATGGAAACGACTTTAGTCAGACGACCATCTCTCGCTTTGAGGCTCTCAATCTCAGCTTTAAGAACATGTGCAAACTCAAACCTCTCCTGGAGAAATGGCTCACTGATGCCGGTAACAAATCTGTACCATTTTAAACACATTCTAACGAACAAAACAGAAGACATTACTCTGGAGTTCATTTCACTAATTTATTGTTAGCTGAAAGTGTTTATTTTATAACAGGATTAAAGTATAAGATATAAATTAACTACACTGACTTATTCAGTAACTACAGTGGAAATAATAATAGAGTTGCATGCGTGAGGATGTCCTGGAGTTTAAGAGGTTGTGTAATAATAAATTTAAGTACCCACTTTGATAATTACTGATCGAGTGATTGCTAATTTGTGCAGAAACCATGTCAATGGACAGTACCTTGCCAAGTCCCAGTTCTTTGTCCTCACCATCTATGGGCTTTGAGGGCCTGCCTATTCGCCGCCGCAAGAAACGCACCAGCATCGAGACCAACGTGCGTGTGGCTTTGGAGCGCAGCTTCAGCACGGTGAGAACATATGAGTAAATCTACATCCACTTATAGATCGTGTCACATGCTACTACAAAACTGAGCACACCCAGTTCTCAGAGTCTCACCACTTTCACAATTTGATGATCCCCTTTTAGTCTTTAGCAGTTTATGAAAACAACTAATTGTGTAATCGTGCCTTTTTTATAATATTGTTGTTAATTCCAGCATATGATATGTGTGTGTGACTGTCATTGTCCTGTCACTGAAAGTCACTAAAGCATGTTGGGAATGTGTAGCTACGTCCTAATAAAACTGTTATGTGTCACTATCTCTGCGCTCAGAACCAGAAGCCTACCTCAGAGGAGATTCTACTAATCGCTGAGCAGCTCAACATGGAGAAGGAGGTGATCCGTGTCTGGTTCTGCAACCGTCGGCAGAAAGAGAAACGTATTAACCCCTCCAGCGCCACCCCTCCCCTGCCCAGCCAACCCCAGCCTGCCACACACAAACCCCCCTGCTACAGCCCACACATGGTACGGCCCGGCCTGGTCCTCACACCTACAAGCTCACCCCTAAGGCCCTGTGATTGTTTCTCCTGCATGCGCACACTTTACCAGCCTTCTTTTGACTAGACGTTCTCTCATAAAATCCTGAACATGGCCTAATCCATTTTTCATCGCTTGCCTAAGATCTCTTTACTAGATCTTTGTTTGCAGAAAACAATACCCTAGCCTTTGCAGCTAATATCTCTGGCATGAAGTGTTCAGTGCTTATATGTACTCACAAGGCACTTACTAATAGCTACTAATAGCATAGGGACCTTATAGTCTGCTATCATTGCAGCAGTTAATTGTGATTTGTAATCAGTGTCATTTTCAGCTAGTGGTAATAAACAGATGTCTCCTAAGTGACTTTGTGAGCTAATTAGTGGCCTTTTCAGATAGGAATTTTGTTTATATTCATATATTCATATATATATATACATATATATATATATATATATATATATATATATATATATATATATATATATATATATATACATATATATTTGTATTCTAATGCTGTTCCAAAAACTCATCACTTATACATCACCAACGGTTTACAGGTATAATAATGACAATGCCAAATAAGGCCAATATTGAAAGACTAGCAAATAAATCCTGACACAATGAGCTGCAATATCTCTAACTATAAGGTACACATACCCAATGAAGTGGTATAGACCATGTACCTAATGAGGAAGTCTAGACCAGTAAAGTAAAGTAAAGTTAAAGAGATGACACACTAGTGATATATTTCCTGTCTCCTTTTTCCCTCTCTCTCTTTCTTTCTCTCTCTCCTTCTTTTCTGTTTGTCCACAGATCCACGGTCAGGGACCGTCTCAACCTGTTACCAGTCTCAGCACAGCAGGTAGGAGACACTAGTCTGTTTGAATCTGTTAGATAATATTTCAGTTATTACTGTAGTGTGTTAAAAGTATTTTTTGTGTTTGTCACTTGACAGCAACCACCATGCCCTCAGTTTGTCCTTTGACCCCCACTGGTCCCTCCTCAAGCTCCACCCCTTCGCCTGTGACCCCGTCTCCTCGCAGCGACGCCAGCCCTGTTCCTGCCACTCACACATTAAACCTGAGCACAGGGTGAGATATATACACAAACACGTACTAACACACAACTAGTCTGTCAGCTGTGTGCATTAATGTGCGCATATGACAGAAAACTGATTAACCACTTAAAAGTATGAGAATGTTTTTGTGTACATCACAATATTAACCTCAGCTTCTTCCTGTCGATTTGTAATTTGTAAAAATAAATAAATAAATAAATAAATAAATAAAACAAGGTAGGTAAATAAAGCTTTAATACAATGATACCTTGATACAGTATGCACAATATCGCAGAACTTTTTATAATAGCACATAATTTATGATGCTATCAGAATTATAGATTTTAAATTAGGCATTTTATTTTTTTGCCTTTTAATTTTCAAACCAATTCCTAACAACTAATCAGCTCTATCTATAAAAAAACAGCTAACAGCTAAAAAACAGCTATAGAGAGAGAAATGTTTTATAGATAGATGCAATCTAATATTTACCATATACACACACACACACATACACACACATTGTATGATGGTGCAGGTTAGTAATGATAGTTAATGTCTGTGTGTATGTGTGTGTATATGGCTTTCCTGTCCACAGTTCGTGGCGTAACAAGAACGGTGACGTGTCTAACTACATCACCGATTTTGCTGCAAATCTGAGGTGAATACAATAAAAAAAAAGAAAGAAAGAAAACAAAATAAACTGTGCACGCAGACACATGTAAACACACACACACAGACACAGTTACACTTAAACATTCAAGAGTCTCAAGTACAAACACATAACCGCTTTATTTATCACACTTTGTTTATAGAAACGTATTAGAAACATGATTTCTTTCTTGACATCTTTTAATCCACAAATCTAAATCAGTTTGTAACTAATTTTTCCTAATTTGCAATTTTTCCACTTAACAGCCCTCGTTTTTCAGTGCAAGCCATCTCCTATGCTTCTTGAAGTTTTACTATATTATTCCTTTCCTGTTCTTCTTTCCCCCTTCTGTTTGTCTTTGTGTGTGTGTGTGTGTGTGTGTGTGTGTGTGTGTGTGTGTGTACGCACGCTTGCTTATTTGTGCGCTACAACTCAGGAATACAGTGATTGGAGTTAATACAGGAATGAACCAAGCCCTGCGTGGCAGCAACCCAATCGCCACAATTCAAGGTTTGTGGAAAAGCAGGCTTGTTGAAATCATCTCTTGTCACTGTGGGGTGATGTGACGTGCTTTTGCTTACTGTGCGATATGCGTTCACTGTTGTGGTGTTTCAGCACTCTTCTTTTAATTCTCATTCTTCTCATGCTAGATTGTAAGGAAAGATTGGAACTACATTTCTATATTTATATCTGACTCATCTGTCTCTCAATTCTTGCAGCTCTGGCAGCCAGTGGTGGCCAAACCACCATTTCCAGTCTTGAAGGTGGCAGTAAGGTGCTGATTGGTGGTTCTGGAGGACAAAGGTCAGGACTCCCTTCTTCCCTCTTTCTTAACCACCCATCACTGCTACCCATGGCAGCGGGCACAGCTCTGGGATTTGGCAGCTCGATCATATCCAAATCCGGCAGGCCTCTATTCCCGGGTGGCCTGAGTCCCTCCCCATGCTCAAGCCCTGACTCTTCCTGCTCTTCCAGCGACTTGCTACACAGCCCACACGATCTGGGGAGCGGCCAAGATTGAGTGACACTTCCAGGAAACCAATAACAGGACCAGAAGGAGGAACTGAAACCTCCCATCACAACCAAAGCATCTCTGTCTCTCTTACGTCCTTCGTCTTTTTGTCTTTCATTCTTTCTCTCTTGTTTTCTCCCGCTCTCCTGATGCCAAAAATACACAAAGTGGAAGAGGGGAGAGATGAAGAGACAGAGGTGAAGACGAGACGGAGCGAAGAGGAGAGATTTACATGTAAACCAAAAATTCACCTGGAGATCTAGTGGTCGAATGAGCGCAACCACTTCTCCACCGTTGTTGTTTTTTTCTCTCTCTCTCTATGTTTCTCTGGAGAGTGTAAAGGAATAAAAGAAAGGACAATAGACATTGGTTTAAGAACTGCAGGAACAAGAGGAAAGAGCTGATTATTAATGATCCTTGAGCCAAAAATAGCAAAACTAAAAAAACTTTTATTTGTTGCAGAATGGCAGTCAGACTTCAGCTCTGACCAGTCTGGAGAACTTTAAACCAAAAAAAAAATATGATAGAGGTGAACTTTAAAAGACTCACAGTGACAGAAAGACAACCATACCAAAAACCCATATACCAAAAAAATAACCGAAACCAAAAATACGGAAGGAAAAGCTTTATCCTGTGGACCTGTAAATAGTCCAGCGTCCAGCACCAGACCCACACCAACGATCCAGCAACCTCCCACTCCGTCATTTCATCTGACATTCTCTCATTCTGTCTCTCTATATGTCAGTACTTCTTTTTAAATCGTCATTGTTTATTAATTAGCGAAGAGGTAAATATCTAAAGTATTAGCTGTGTATTGCTGTGCAACAGTGAATGAGCAAAGCTCAGAAGTGTCAGTGTGTAGATATGTACAAATTTCTCCCACTTTCTACCTCTTTATCAGGTTTTCTGTCTAGCTTTAGTTCCAATTTATCCAGATAACCATACATGAGAAGGTTTTTGTGTTTGTTTTGTTTTGTTGTTTAACCATCATCACTGTCATGTCATCATTTCTGCTTCATGTCTGTCACACGTGTTGGAGAATGTCATAAAAAATTCAGATGAATTTAATCCAAGGTCTGCTGGTGTACCTGCATGTTTTACGTCACTGTGTCTTACATTCATGTTCATTCTGTCTTATCTCCATTAAAAACACTTTGAATCCATTATCCCCATTTTCCATCTCCTTCATACTTGCTCCTTGTTGGATACCAAAGTGACTCGTCATGGGTCTCTCACTGCGATGCAGACCGTGAACGGAAACCCCCTTCCCTCAGATGTGCTCCCACCTCCCACATATACACAAACACACATACACACAAACACACACATACATTTACACACAAACATTTACACTGAGTGGACATCACAGAGCTGGTGGAACTTTTGAGGAACGGGCGTTTCCATTATCCCTGACACTTCATGTATGAAGTAAACAAAAAAAAAAACTTTTCAGCCAACCATAATTCCAGAGATTCACAGAAGCAAACCAAAAAAAGTTTCCAAGCCAAAAATGGAAGGAGTTGAGGAAGAGGAGACAAGAAAAAATGAAAAGATCTCTTTTTATCCCTCCATCCATCCGTGCGAGAAAGTCAGGGATAATGTCAGGGGTAGATGATTACAACATGGATGGATGGATGGATGGATGGATGGATGGATGGAAGAATGGATTCATGGATGAGTACAGATTGTTCAACACCTTTCTTCCTCCTGTCACTCGAACCCTTCCTGGTCCTTGGGACGGGAGCTTTGATGACCTCACTGAAGTTAAAGAGATGTGGCTGGTTTCTTTTGGGTTGGGGAAGGATGTTCTTTTTTCTTCCTTTGGCTATTTTATTTCTTTCTGTCTGTCTGGTTTGTGGGAATTTTTCTATGTGTGTAGCTGCCGTTCCTTTGGTTTTTGCGTGCTATGATTTTATTTTAGAGGGGAATAGTGGGAGGGTTTGGGGGGAACCTGTTGAATTATTATAGCATTGTTCTTTTTTATGTCCCTTCCTTTTTCCTAGTCGCGCTAGAGACTCCATCAGGTGGTTGGAGAAATACTGTGAACATTCATCTAAACAGATCTAGGATAAAGGTGAACACAAATACACACAGACACCCAACTACATAACAAGCCAAAGCTTTAACTCTTAAATCAGATATCAAATACGCGTGTATACACCAAAAGATCAGCACCACGCAGTGCTATAAGAATGCAGGCGTGGAGGTGATCAGAGCTTCTGAAAGGGGATCGATTAACCCTGTTGCCCCAACATGACCGTTTAGATGGAATGGATCACTTAGTGCTTCTATAGATTTTGTAGTAAATGATCTATGTTACAATGCTTACTTACTGATGTATAGAAAAAGGTTAAAAAAAATGTTGCAGACTTGATTTTAGACCAAAATATTTCTGTTTATCTTCTTGACTTTCTTTCCTTTTCCACCTCACACCTCTTTTGTGATTGTTCTGATTATCTATGAATTTTAATTTATTTTTATGTATGTATTTATTTATTTATGTATTTATTTATTTATCCCAAATGCATTTTTATTGCTATGTTTGAGGCATCAGATTGTGTCAAAATGTAATTCTACTTCGCCAAGGCAACCTTTTCAAAACCAAATCCATAAAAGAATGCAACCATTGGTCCTTATCGACTAATGACCAACGCAGGGACGGTAGCTCGTCCCCTATAACCCTCCGCTCCTCCTTTATGGGCGGAGTCTGTGTAGGGATAACCTATCAGGGTGAAGAGCAGCACTGTGCTAAACGCTGACACAACGTGATTTTAGCACAACGTCACAGTGACCTTATTACAAGCTCGGTTTAGATAGTAGAGTCATGATACAGGAACTTCTAGTCTTATAGCATTGAATAATCCCTGTGTATACGCATTATATCTACTGTATAAGAATGTGAAGTTTTTTTTGTCTAGATCTTATGTACAACTACAGGAAATCAGCACGAGTGCTCATCTGAAATGTTAGAACTTTGTTAGATCAGATTTTTTATATTGCTGTGAATCTTTGTGCTTATTGAGAGTCTCACCACGTAATCGTTTGTTGACTGCATTGCTGTGATGATGATGATTGACAACGTTGAACGCAGTGCTGCTCAGAGCCTTGAGCCGAAAGCTTTAAACAGCTACAAAACCAAAAAAAAATACTGGAAGAGAGGAAAGATGGAGGGAATTGGATAAAAGAGGAAAAAGGTGCAAAGAGGGGTTCTGTGCAGACACGGTCAGGGCCGTGGAAGACTAGGGAAGAAATGTAGCTAAGCAGAATCATATTGATGCTGTGTCTCCATCTTTCTCTCTCTAGTTCTCTGCTCAACTTCCTTCTTTCCGCTTTCTTTCTCGATGTCTGTATCTGATCAGGTTGAGAAGAGAGATAGTTCCTCAAATACCTCACTCTCTTTGACGATAAACCAAACTAACGAATGCTTTAAGCAGAACGATGCATCTGTTTGTAGCGTGTACAAATGGGCTGCTTTTGGGCGAGCTGAAAGAGGTCATGGGGCAGAGCGAGGTTTAAAGGTCACAGTGGTCTCAGGCTGTATCTCAGAGGAGCTTTATTTGCCAAAGTCTGTATGCAAAGGTGCAAACAACACTGGTTTTCAGGATGAGGCCCAAACATTTGTCTTTAATCAGGAAAATAAATACAGCACATTAAGGAAAACAACCTATTAACACTGTGTTAGAAGCATTTAGGTGAAAATATTTTAATCAAATGTTTGAATCGCATTTTTTAGTCCAAATGATTGATTTCTACCAAAACGAATAAATCTGTTTTTAACAATATCTTTGAGTGATACATCTATGTAGGTATATAGAGGACTCAGACTGTAATTCATACATTACGATCTTGTCTCTTTGCAGCTCATGTGCAACAGCACGGTCGTAAAATTAGTGAAGCCATGTTTGGAAGGACAAGGACACAAGACCTAGTCATTATACATCACTACATAGAAACGTCTTGCTTGATTTCCCAGCTGGAAATTATGACTCAGAATGACACTTGAGCAGTCGTAAGGACATAACGAGAGCAAATCAGAGATGAGTCAATTGCAGCCCCCTTCTCAGCTTTTGAATCAGCGTTCTGCCAAAATGAGTGAACAGCAGTGAGAACTGAAACAGGACCATTAGGAAGATCTTGGGGGTATGTTCTCCCTGCCCTTTTGACCTAAGCTCAATTCCTCTGCCTTCCTTCAGCCCTTAAAGCCACTTCTACAGTCCGCAAGCCTACTGCACCTTTCCAGCTCATGATTGTAGCCTGACACTGGCTTATTACTGTAGTTAGGCTTGTGCTTGTGTGCATGGTGATTGGCTGAATCACTAGAACATACAATGAAAGCCCATTGGCCAGCGATCCTGTCTGTCAGCTGTGAGAGGTGCTGAGGCCCGGTGACTGGGTAGAGGCTGAGACTGTTGTTGCTAGGTGACTTGAATGTCAAAAGAGTTCGAGAGCAAATGAATTTGGTTCCTGTTTACATCAAGTGATCACTGGATTATAACACAGAATGTCTTCAGTACAGAGAGATTAGTATATGCAATGCAAAGAGAAGCTTATCCACCTCAGGAGCTTAGTCTGATTTTCATGAACCCCAGTCAACATTAGGCTCAAGTTAATTGCGGCTGTAATCAGGACCAGCATTTTTTTTCTCCGGCACTCTTTTACACTTGCTTTCTTTTTCTCATCCTTGCTGTCATCCAGAGCTTTTAAAAGCAGTTTCAGTCTGAACTAAACTCCGAGCTCTGAGGGAGCATGCATAAAACGTCTCGCAGTCTCTAAGTGAAGTGGAACACCAGAGAACGATACCAAAGCAAACACTTCACTGGGAGACCCGACACATCATACATGTACACTTCCCAAAACAAAATTTTAACATATTACTGATGATTTAAGTGGAGAAACAGCCTCAGTGCAAGCCAGTTATTGCTTATGTCAGTTTCTGATGTTGCTGTGGCTAAAGCTGGTTGTGCCTGGCTTATTTGCTGAACCGTCACAGAAGGCTGATCATTGTTATTTCCTTAGTAAGAGTCAAAAACATTGCAGCAAGGCAGAAAAAAAGAAACCAAGACATCTACCCTTCTCTCTTTTCTATATTCATTGTGTTTGATTTAAAATACAGCTTCAGTCCAAAGGAATAACAATAAAAGAGCAAATATCTTAAACTCTTCTAGTGAAACCAAAGATCTCCACTAATGCATCCTCTGCAGCTTTTCTGTTTTATTTCCCCCCACCTCCTTCTCCGCATGTTCACCTAGCAACTCCAGTTTCTGGAACGATGGCCTCAGCAATCCAAAGCAAATCATCATAAATAAATGATGATTTTGATAAAAATTTATATTTTTTAATTATTTGTTATTGGGGAAAACTTTTGCTTCTCATGAAGGTTATGGTGACGATGATTATGATGATGATAAAATAGTTTATGTTCATGATTTGTCTGTGATTACTTTTAAGATGCTGATCTGTCCCTTTTGTGTGTGTGTGGGTGTGTGGATGTGTGTGTAAAAGTACATGCATTTGTGTATGTATTTGCGTGTGTGTACGTTATATATAGTACCCATTTTATTTTGATAGGTTTGTGTGCATGTGTGTGCATGAGAGAGAGAGAGAGAGAGCGAGAGAGAGAGAGAGTGTGTGTGTGTGTGTGTGTGCGTGTGTGTAAGCACATATATGATGTGTGTGGCCCCTACTATCTTTTCCTTTGATGTGAATAGTCCTTTTCTTCCCTGTCCCCTTTCTTTCCTCTCTTCCCTATGGTGACAGGTTAGCCTTTTAGTGTATTTATCTCTGAAACCAAAAAAAAGATGAAAATAACTTGCTTGTTCATTGTACAGTGTTGTTCATTTTAAGTCATTTTTGTAACTGAAAGTGTCTCGCTCATCCAAATAAAAATGGTAGAATACTATGAATGGACATTGTGTCTTTTTTTTAATACATCCTGTCACACCATTTCAAGTGAGCCTTATTAAAGTTGTACTAACCAAATCACCAGCAGCACCTGTCCTGCTATGTTCATCCCTGTAAATAAAGCTAAGCACAGACTGGTACATAAGTACCAGTCTATCCCAGGGGACCCGGGGGCACAAGGTGGGGTTCACCCTGGATAGGGTGCCAACCTAATGCAAGTCACCTACCCATGCACACACTACAGACAATTTAAAGAAGTCTTTCAGCCTACATTGTGTGTCTTTGAACTGGGAGAGGAAACCAGAGTACCCAGAGGAAACCCTCTAAAGTGTGTTAGCCTCTGTGTGTGTGTGTGTGTGTGTGTGTGTGTGTGTGTGTGTGTGTGTGTGTGTGTGTGTGTGTGTGTGTGTGTAAAAAGTCTATAACAGCACACTTTATGAATAAAGCTACAACTAGTTTTGCTAATCTATTGTGTTGTGTCAAAAATCATCCGCAACGATTTAATGCTTATCTAGAATCTTGTTAGCTAACTAGTCTCGCTAGCATTTTTGTCTCACTCAGAACAAAACAATATGCTAACAGTACATACTTTTATCATTTGTATGTTTAATTGGTAACAGCATACTTATTGGCTTATTTTTGACTAGCTATCTCGACTAGCTAGCTGTTTACAGATGATGCTAGCTATGTTGTCCTTTAAGTGTTAGCAGGATTAAAACTCTCACTTTTGTGCCTCTCAGATGCGCCTTTGTTAATTAGACAGTTTTATTGCTGTTTTTCTTTTCTTTTCTTTTCTTTTCTTTTCTTTTCCTTTCTTTTCTCACACAAAGTTGAAAGTGTAGTTATTATATCTAACCACTAGATGGGAGCATCTGCTAAGCTCTACGCATTTAGTGCAACAGATGATTATCCCCTTAAAAAAAGAAAACAGCTCCAAGGTATCAGAAGCCAAATTAGTCATCATTTTTCTCCTTCTTTCCTTTTCTGTTTCTCAGCCTCCGTGATTTTCCACCTTCACTTTTGCCCATGTGACTCATGGGACATCTGGACTGGAGCAGTCGGTGTTCCTGACTCTCTGCTCACTAGGATCCTTCTCACACACATTTTCAACAATTCAGACTCACACAGTAACCTTTCTGGACTGTGATTATGGCTGATTTATGCATATATATATATATATATATATATATATATATATATATATATATATATATATATATATATAGCCAATCTGAGCTACAAATCGTTGACCACTTGTTCAATGATTATAGCTATGACTTGTATAGTCAGACCAGAGGCTCTCTAACATTGCAGTGATCATGGGTTAAATCTATATGAAAATGAAAGTTCACTTGATTAAAAATAAAAAAAATACAATTGGTGTATGCATCTTGCTGATGAATATCCTGACACAACACAGAGGCACTTGTATGGCTATATGGATAGCTGACTATCATGCCCATATGGGTTCTTCCCCAAACTATCTGGAAGTTTAAAGCATACAATTGTACTCAATATCTTTGTATACTCTAGCTTCACAGTTTCCCCAAGAGACACAAACCTGTTCCAGAATAACAATGCCCGTGTACACAAAGCCAAAATGATTTGCCATTTGGTGTGGAGACTTGACTTCATCCTCAACCTCACTGAACCACTTTGGGATAAACTTGTCTGCATTTGTGACCTCCTCACCTGACCTAAGTTCCTGATCTTACTAATGTTCTTCTGCCTGAACGGGCACCTGTTTAAAAATCTGATGGAAAACCTTCCCAAATAATTGGAAATTATTTATTAAAACAGCAAAGAGGGACTAAAACTGCAATGGAATGTTCAACAAGGACGTATCGCTGTGATCGGTCAGATCGGTACACACACTCTTGGCATTACATATACATAACATATATGTGTACACATATACAGTATATAGTATTAATAGTTTCGTTCGAGACTGAACCTTTCTTATTAGATCAATGTCACTGTTACTTAAGTTTAACCACATATCTTAGTTATTCTGAAATAGCATAGGAAACGTGTGGCTGTGTCATAATAGATGCGTAGAGTAAAACTAAACATCAGGCAAAGTGATACAGTGAGATACCCAATATCTCTGTCTACTCTAGCCTAATCCTAGATCAGAATTGTTCTGTGGGCCATGGCTTAAAAGGCTTTATCGTGGCATTTACAGATTACATTTATTTACAGAAAGTATAGACAAGAATCTAGTGTAGCCGCACTGAACTTTTCAGTTGACTTCTTTCACTCTGACATGCAAAAGTCCTATTAAAAACATTCGGCTGATAACAACCCCCTGCGTGGGATATGCAGTTTCTGTACGTTTGCTGAAGATAATCATTCAGTATCATGCTGAGAGCTGTGTACAGATTGGTCAGAGGATTCGTCAGTCATTTTTGCTCCCACTCACAATCTGCCACTGTCAGTGTTGCCTCTTTTTCGCTGACAGGTGGTCAATCCTTCGGCCCAGAAGGCAAAGGTGTACTTATGAATGTGTATGTGCTGAAAACGTATGTGCGACCCAGACGCTGTACACCTTAGCTTTGCATATTAGGCCTGTTAGGCAGTGAATTAGAACAGCTTCGTTCATGAGCATATGGAAGCATAGACTCATTCTGCTCTGTCTACGAACACTCAAAAACAACGGGGGCGTCTGAAGAGGGCATATCAATAGATGAGTCATTAGACTACTACAGTGCCCACGGCACACGCACACCCCGCTACACATCACATCCTGCATACACCGACACACGCTATACACTCACAAACACACAGACACAGACTTTCTGGTATATCTAAGTGTAAATATCTCACTGTATCTTTTCAAATCCATAAAATCAACAAAAACACTTGAAAATCCTGTCCCTAAATGTCTCTAAAGCCCCATGACTCCAATGCAAAGAGAGAGAGAGAGAGAGAGAGAGAGAGAGAGAGAGAGAGAGAGAGAGAGAGAGAGAGAGAGAGAGAAGAATTAGACATGGACACATCACAATTTCCAAGCATAATTTTAATAAATGTTTCATAATGAGTCCTGTGAGTGAGATGTGACTCAGTAAATGTCCATGAAGTAGCTCAACACCCTGCAGTGTGCGTTCAAGGGTTTGTGTGGTAGGATATGTGATCTTTCATAAAGGGGGTAACTAGGGGCAAGCGGATGCCATCTCCTCACTGCCAGAGAGAAGTATTTACCACAGTGACTCTGAGGGAGGGTTGAGGTTGAGGGAGGGCAAAGAACTTAAATCAGGACTCTGATTGGCTCCTTGGTTTGGGGCAGCCATGGCAGAGCCAAGTCCAAATCTGTCTACAGTGAACGCCTGGGAATGAAGGGGTGGACAGCCCGGTCAGTGAGAGAGAGAGAGAGAGAGAGAGAGAGAGAGAGAGAGAGAGAGAGAGAGAGAGAGAGAGAGAAAGAGAGAGAGAGAGACTATAATGGGAAATAGTGATCTGTGCCAATAGGAAGAGTTTGTTCCTTAGCAAGATACTGGACACACTGTCAACACATGCTGTGCTTAATATAGCGACTGTCACACAGCCAGACAGTACCTCATGCTCTCTCGCTCTTGGAATATTATAGACTCTGTCAGACAAGGGTTTTAATGATACTCACATTGTCCCTGATCTATTCTATTCTGACCTTCTGCGTGCTCCACAAACTCTGTGTCGCTCTCTAATTGCTCCCTTCATTACCCCACAACTGACGCCTCCGTTCATTTCCTCCCTTGTGCTCTATACCTCCTCCTCCTCCTCCTCTTCTGTTTTTTTCCCTCCTCTCTAGCCTCTGTCCTTTTCAGAGCTGTATGTGGTAATCCTATTACTCATGTGTGAAAACCAGCTGAGAGAGAGGTATGGAAAGAAGGAGAGAGAGAAGGGATTGTCAGTTCTGTGTTACACTGGGAAGCAGGTGAAACTACAACACAAAGAACATTAGTTGAAGATGAAACTATGAGGCATGACCCTTATGGGAAGGGCTATGTGGGTATGAGGGGGAAAGCCAGAAAGAGACAGAAAAAGAGAGAAAGAGACAGAGATGGGTGGGTGAAAGGAGTGAGACTCAGACATGGTGGGGTATTATGCGGCCCCTGACAGTTGGAGCACCAAGCTTGAAAATAAACAGGTTCTTTGATGACAAAGAGGCCACTGACACACACACACACACACACACACACACACACATCCAAGCCTTGGATGCCCATTTCCCTCTGCATTGCCCAGATTCCACTGGCCCTGTTGAAACTTGATGCACTGGATGTCGGTCTGCTTCACATAATGAAACTTTAAACTATAAGAGGCAGCAGATTTAAACAGAAACAGGAATTACCATTTTTTATGTCTGTGTATTTGCCTTTCAGTTGCATTTACGCATAAACCACTTCTCTTCATCACAGCACAAATATGAGAATTTGCTTCAATGCAGAATTACAAACCTGCTTCTAATGTTTTTATAGTCTCCTAATTGTCAAGTCCTACTGGGCCATGACCCTTTATGGAGATTCTGTGCCTGTTCTCTTGTGTCCATGGGGGTTTCCTCAGGGTTCTCTTGTTTTCTCACATGCCAAAACATAGCACTAGTTTGACTCTATACTCTAAATCACCACTCTGTGTGAATGCTTCTGTATGGTGCTTTACAATAAACACTTCACTTCCACCTCACATACAGTGTTTCTGGGATATGTGGAGATTGACCAGATAGTTGAAAATGAAGTAAAATTATTATAAATAAACTTGGAAGTGGTGTGAACCTGACACCCCATTCATCAGGCTTTAATCTGAAGAAAAAATTAACTGTGTTGAACTGCTCATACTCGTAATACTAAAGACGATATCACTTGTGTTTTCACGTGTTTCCCTATCAAAATGTCACAGGCTTTCCTCAGACTGCTGCCACACCTTAAATGTCAAATTTTGTGCATTGTTTAAAACCTGGATATGAATTCCAGGAAACATATTACACATAATATACAAACAGTCATAGCACCAAGTCATTATACCATTCCTATTGTTTGGCAGTCTTTTAAGTCTCAAGTGGTTACTTGCTGCCCGTAATCACACATGAATCCATCAACCTGTGTTTAGGCAAACGGACCAAGTGTTTGTCATCTTTAGGGGTGGGACACTAAAACTTTGGAGAGCATTATATATAGCTCAGTTTCTCAACTCTGTGTCCAAAGCCAGACCCATGAACCAGTTGTGCGTCATACCTTATTTCCGGAAAACTAAAGGTTGCACAATTGCAGTTGTAATCGCAGGGGGCTGTGGCAGCTCAATGACTGTATTACACATCTGTATAAAGCTGTAAGCTCCAATCCCAGCAAGTGCCAAACTGCCTTTACTGAGCCCTTCAGCAAGACTCTTAACCTTCAGTTGCACAAGCGGTTTCCTTATAATAGATCTCATTCAAAATACATTTTTACTCAACACCATGGGTGATGATTCCTGGTCATGCGGTCATCAAGCCCAAAACAGTCAACTGATTCCCACATTCATGTCAACACCAGTTCATATATGTGCTGAGAAATCACGAAAGACTGATGTCCAGAGCAAAGTGTGTGAATGTATGCAGTATACATTATAGAGAGAGTAAGTGGTGATGAACAATAGACAATGAGGAGGGAAGCAATAAGAGACATGGAGAAATGGAAGAACTAATAACAGGAAAAATACAGCGGTCATAGGTTAGCATGGTGTGCTATGTATTTTAAACATAAGAGAAAAAAAGACCATGATGTTTGAATGGGAAGATTGAGTCATTATTCCTAGGCTTTTGAATTACTTCTTGTTTGCATGCACCTCGTCCATTCTCCTCTTCAATCTAGTGCACTGCACATCGTAGTCTCTTCTCTCTCTCACTTCCATTCCTCTCAAATTCACTGTCCATACTTCCTCTGCTGAAGGCCCTCCATTACAAAGACAGAAAGAGATAAAGAAAAATGTAGAGAGTCAGCACAAGTGCTAGCCAAAGGAATAATAGACAAGGAGAATGAAAATGCAGAAAATCAGAAAGGAAAGATCTGGTCTGAGCAGGAGCAGATAATGTTTATGGCCTGTATGAACGTGGGAAAGTGCCGATCACAGTATCTGCTCCTTTTCTTTTCCCTAGGGAGTCGAGGGCAAAGCCATTTTCCTACACACATGCACTGCATTTTTCGGTTGCTTCTCATCTGTTTCCTCTCTGAACTGAATTGCCTGTGCTTTTCAGCACTCGCTGCCATAAATAACAACAAGAAAAAGACAATAAAGGTGCAAACAGCAGCTTCCTCTCATAAATGTATTTTGTGAGCTAAATTCACACTCTGTGGGTCTTAATAAGAATGATTATTAGTAGCAGTATACAGATTTTTGTTTTCCATTTGATGAGTGTACTAAATATAAATAGCAAAATGTCTAAAAACATGTTCTTAAAAAAAATGCAAACAATGTAATGAAGGTGTAAAAATAGAAGTTTATTTGGAATGCAGCTTATTAGGTAAGTAGATTTCTAAGATATAGGTCATTAATGGTAAGGTATAAATATAACAAACTGCTGTCTGAATAACCACTGCACATGGATATTCTGCCATCTTGGAACTTTTAATTTTAACAAACTGTAATGTTGCTATTACTTTTCGGGATATAAATAACTTAATAAGGACAAAAACATGGAACATCCTGAACATGGAAGATGTAATGGATTTAAATGTACAATAGGCTATAAAACTCAAGAAATATGGTCAAGGTTGAAAGCTTGTGAAGGCACGTAAACACTGAACGTGAAACAATACTATACTCACCTTTTCTAACGTTTGTATTAATTAATATGTAAGGTGAGGCTAATTGGAAATGAGCTATATAAGACGATGATAGATTTCCAATCGTTGGCGACTTTATTTGGGGACAAAAAGCCGTCTACGTGTGCAAGAGGGGATAAGCTACACTTCCCAAGTGTGACGAAAGAGTGAGAGAGATTGTCATGGTTGTAGTTATTGGCACTTAAACAGGATGTGTATGCTTGAGCAAACAGGTCACATTTAAATGATCATACAGGAATCACACAGTTGCTTTTCACACACTTGTACTTCACACTATTATGCAGTATTAAGTAAGATGGTTATGTGTTTATTTTCATTTCCTGCCTAAGGCCAAAAGTGTTTTCATTTAAGTGGCTTAAATCAGCTTCTGTTCGGCTCTAGCTGCTTTTTTGTTCTGCCAGCAGTTTGCAGCACTTTAGTGTTTTTCATGACATAAATCACTCAGATTAAGACTCTTCTAGTCTCATATTTGCTGTCATAATTTGTCCGTTGAACTACGACTAGCCTAAAGGAAGTGATGGGCGTGAGAGCTATTTAGCCAAGTTGAAAGTAGAAAACAAGTTGAATTAATACACTAATGGCAAGTCAGTCATTTGTTACAGAATGTTAAAGGATTTATGGTTTAATTGCTGTGGGATACAGTCTGCCTGAGATGTCTCAAAACTTCAAATCTCAGGATTAACATGTTCCTTGTAGCCCAACATCATTTCCAGGATTGTTTTGAACTCAGTCCAGAGCTGCTTAACAGTATAAGAGAGTGAACGAGCTGTACCAAGTGTAATAATAATGTTGCTCAGAGTTAGTATGAGCTGAAAGGACCGTACGCCTAATTGCTAATACAAAAAAAAAAAAATACACTTGTTGCTTGACGTTGCCGACGTAACGACGCAAGCTCTGGTACGTCGTCTATTCAGAGTGTAGCCGTACGGACGCGGATTTGATAACGTCATCACGGACGAACGGTGGCTGACGGTCACCATGGCGACAACGCGTACGTCGGCGACGCTGCCTCACGCTCACGCTCAGAGGAGGTGTATTACTCGGGCGAGGACTTGATCGTGACCCCGCCCCCTTTTCACTCCTCCTCCTCCTCGGTGTGGGCGGGCGGAGAAACACGACACCAGAGACGGAGAGAGAGGAGGAGGAGGAGGAGGAATGGGGGAGGACAGATAGAGTGTGTATGTGTGGTGGGAGGAGGAAGAAGAAGAAGAAGAAAAAAAAAAAGAAAAAAAAAAAAGTCAGTGTGAAAGAGGGAGTGGGAAGCTGACTAAATTACTGCGAGTCGGTGGCGACCTTTTTGGAGAAGAACTGGCTGTTAGAAAAAGAAAATGTTCGAATGCGCGCCGACTCGCGTGACCGAGCGCGACACTAAACCCGGAGCTGGTGCGGTGTGTGTTCCTCTGTCGACGGGACGCTATTGATCCGGACGGGAAACTCGACACATACACTTTTTTTGTGGACCTTCTTCACTCTCCAAAAGTCTTGTGTGTGCGGCCGCTTCCTGCTCAGAGAGACTTAAGCGACACCGAGCCCGAGGGAAGCTGCACATTTTACTGAAACTTTAGTTTCTTTCTCGTTGTTTTGTGACTCGTGACTGATTCCGACTCTCGCCCTCTGCCGAACGGGACTGAAACAAAACAACATGAAAACTCCCGGTGAAACGGGTAAGTTTTTTTCCCCTCACCACCACCATTACCATTTCTCTTTCATCAGTCAGTCAGTCAGACAAAATCTCTGCTGATTCTTCACAGTCAGACGTTTCACACTAGTAAAGGTTCATATCTGTAATCAACACTCTGGGTTTAAATGCGAGTTAGAACAATAACAAACCCGGGACACGTCTGACCGCTCCGAGTGGACTTTTAATCACGTTTAGCTCGGTTTCCCTGGATTTACCTTGTTGGTTTCATGTTGTCCCGTAGATCAGCACAGGTCCTGTGTTGGCATGCTCAGTGTTCAGGACTCAACACAGCAGCCTTATTGTGCACGCTGTTGTCAACTCGTTGAACCATAAAATGGCAGGCGCTCTACTTTATTGACTTTAACAATCGAAGATGTAGTCCTGTGTTTGGAAACAAAACCAACTCGGATGCACAGCTCTGGTTGAATGGTCTACATGTTGTATATGTTTATATATTACAGGTAAGAGGTTCAGATTAGGACTGATGTCGTGTTTTGGTGAGAACCGCTGAATGCCTTCATCAGGGTTTAGAGTTGAAGCTACCTGTTGAACCGCCATAACTTTGCGCACACATACGCGGGTAGCGATTAAATTACCAGGTACTTTTCCCCTCCGCAGGGTTTTCAGTGTAAATAAATACGGTTATTGACCTGATAACGTTTTTTTTGTTTTTGTTTTTTTTTTATTTCAAACATTTAAAACGAGCGCGAGCTTTGAATTAAACACATTCAAATGGATTCCAACCGTTAACCGTTTAACGGCCAAAGAGCTTCTCTCTCGCTCTTTCCTCACTTTTCTTAAGCTAAATTAGCAACGTTTTCCACATTTAGTCGACACGTTTGTGGTTAACTTTATTTCTTTTCTGTTTTTATTATTATTTCTTTTCTAAACTGTAATTATCTGAGTCTTTACGTCTTTGCTTTTCGGAATTTTTAGCTAGCCTGTGAGATTGTGGTGGCTCAAGTTTGGACAAGTTAGCGTGAATTGTCCCCCCCCCCTGAGATATTGAGCTAGCTAGTTGCTATGTATCAGGACGCTTTTGTGGGATGTTTAGGAATCCGAAGCGGCATTCCGAATGCCTTCCTACTTAAATACACGGCATAACGTATGAGATAATGAATTCTACAGGGTACTTAGTGCACTATTGGGAGCCATTTGGGAGTCAGCCTTTGTACCCCTTCACACTTTTACACCACGAAGGTACCAAACACGCCACTTTTTCAGGTTATTACGTCAGAAGTCTAACTGATTGTGACCTTTATAACAACTTTTACCACCCACTTCCCCACCCTCACTCTCTCTCTCTCACTCTCTCTCTCACTCTCTCACACACACACACTCCTTGGTCTTCACATCCTTGTGAACACTTTTCTTTTTACAATTATTCATGAAGCTAATTAATGCTAAGAACACTAGCCAAAACCCATCAGTTATTTCTATACTTTTGTGCACATTTGGTCTCCAGCAACACACACACACACACACACACACACACACACACACATCACTATCCAGCCGGTAGCCTGGTTTGTTTACCCACTCCTGTCTTCATGTTGGCCTTGCATTATAGACTTCACCGCAGCTCATTTTTACAAAGACCTGATAAATAAACGTGAGCTAATTTAGTTTAAGGTGCCTCTGATTTAATAAATCTGTTTTCTGCGTTCTATAATTTAATTTGACCGTTTGGTTTCTCACAATAACTTTCAAGTGACTGGCTTTTAAAGGTGAATAACTTCATTTTCATACCAAGCCGGAAGTGTTCAGTCAAAAAAAAACAACAACTAGATTTAAATTATCTTTGTTCGAAAGCATAGAGTCGCTACTTAAAGCTGATTTATCTGTAGATGTCATGGTGTTATGTTTGTTTAAGCGGCGGAGTCAGTCACCACTAGCTACTACGAGTGCATTGTGGTTTTGTCGATCTCTGACGCCGCGGGCCACATCGTGACCCCAATAGTTCCACAGGAAGTTTAAGTGCTCTGTGTGAGTGTGTGAGTGATACAGTACTGAGAAGAGGATGTGGCTGCTCTCATTATCAGATTTTGAGTACTGCTTTAGTGCATGCTCCTACCTGTAGGTTCACACACCCACAGTAATATAGGTCGAACGTCTTTTTTGCGGTGAAAGGGTTTTCTCTGAAAGCATGAGTTTTCCATGGCAACAGGTGGCTGAGACAATTTGTTATTTTCAGGGTTGTACATCCTGATAAGATGAGCGTGTGTGTGTGTAACAAAAACAGTATCTGCTTCATCAAAAGCCTTTACCACACGAATCACGGTCAATAAGAGATGCACATTTAACACTTTCCTTCTACTCTGATGTGCTCTTTAATATCCACGCTGTTTTATGCAGTAATTACTCTTTGACAAGCCAGCCTAATGATTTCATATCTCAAGGATGAGGATTTAAATGCAGACATTAGCCAGCACCGCTTGGTAGGGATAATCGTTCTGTTTTACTCACCGCAGGTGGTTTTTCTTAATGTGAAGTTACTAATCAGTTTTAAGAAAAAAAAAGTTGAAAATGAATTTGGGCCTTAAATCTAGTCTTAAGATGAACTTTGGCTTAAAACGATCTCCGCTTGCCTATTCCATTAGTAAAACCTATCTACTAATTACTGCCATCGTTAATGAATGTTAACTCCGACTGTTTACCCACACACACAAACACAGCCACACACAGTCCGATGTATGTATAGAATTGTTGTTCATCTGTATTTGTCAAATTACTTTTGGCTAAGCGTGTGTGGGACACTAGGTTATACTTAATGTACATACTTTCTTACAGGGCTGTTGTGCAGTGAACATATGTGATGCAATTTGTTTTGAATGATCAGAGTGTTCATTTGGTCCAGAAAGATTCGGAGTCCAATAAGCTCAAGCTTTAGTGTATAGCGTGTTGTGCAGCTGTTGCTCTGGATGGAACCAGTTTGCTATCAGCACTCACCTCTCACTCTGTTTACATGCTGATGTACCCTTTCAACAAGCTGTGTTGTGTGTGATCTGTATTTGTACATGTTTTTTTTTTCTTCTTCTTTCATCCAAGTCTTTTCAAAAAAAAAAATAAAATAAAGATGTCCCGTCATGCTGTTCTTTTGTTACCATGAAGTCCCATTGTGTCAGTGTCACACACACACACACACACACACACACACACACACAAACTTTTTATCCGACCGAACATTGATGAAGTTAATCCAGTCCAGGCAAATAGGTGAACTGTTGAAGGGTAGCATCGCCCAAGGGCCTAACGGTGGTTCTCTGAGACTGGTGGGATTTCACAACCATCCCGTTGCCAGTGTTAAAACTTAATGTTATTTAATACTTCTCTCATAGAGGTTTGGTGAATATGCCGGTGCAAACAGCACTATTCAAACTCGCATGGGCAAGATCATCTCTGTGGCTGAGTAGTGTTTTGCTGACTTTTCCCTAGCGAGAACAATAGGGGGCGTGTGTATGCACAGTAACAGGGTTTTGTGTCTTTGTGTGTGTGTGTGTGTGTGTGTGTGTGTGTGTGTGTGTGGTGGGCATCTATTACGGCAATGTGAACCGGGAGCTCATCCATGTGTTGGTGTCATTTATGGATTGTCAGGGAACACAGAGACTCTTTTTGTGTGGACATAGTGGGGGCTAGCACATACGCGTGTGTGTTGTTACGACCCTGACTCGCTGACCCCTCACACTACATTCTAACACACACATATACACCAGTCACGTGCTGGATGTCCAGCGATGGTCTGGTGCCAGTCTCCCTCCCCCATTTCTCTCATCACTACACATCTCACTACAGTGTGACTTTATTTCCTGTAGCAGCTGTTTAAGTTTGTATATAATGTAGAATAATCGTACAATCCAACACCATAACTTTTCCTCAGGTACACTTATTCAAAGTCATAGTATTTGTGTGAATGTTCTCTTCTGTGTACGTTTTTGGACAGAATGGCACGGTGTTAAACATTTTAAAACTTTATTCACTTTTGTTATTTTTTACCAATTAAGCATTGGTAAAGTTTCACACCATATCTTTCTCTCCTATGGGGAAACTCATTTTGAATTATTTATGTTTGTGATGTCACTAGCACAAGCTCGTTTATATCACGGCCACTCGGTCTGAGCGGCGTTAATGAACGCTCTCGCTGCAGTCTCAATGCAAGCAGGAGAGATATTAAGGAAATGTCTGGCTGGTGGGAAGCCAACCTATCTTCACATAACCTTCAAAAGGAGTTTGTTTTTCTTTTCCTTTTTTTTCGACATACTGAAGATTTCTGTCTGAGTTTTACTGTTTGTTCAGCACATTTTGCTTCAGACTGCACGGTATGATGCACGGTACAGCGACTAACGCTCCTGCCCAAGTTGAAAGTGTGTCGTTATTAAATATAGTGGACTTAATAAACCTACACATCTCAACTTTGTAAGTTAAGATATTTTTTGTCAATGCTTCTGTATGAACACAGATTAGTGTACAGTTTCAGTGCCAGTAATGAGTCAACTAGCTAACAGTGCAATGGATAAATAAACATCACACAAAATTTTAGCCTAGTTTCATGGTTTTATGGTATAGTTATTTTGCGAAATCTTTACACTGAAATATCGTGACTTTATAAACCCTGTAGTGGTTCAACCCACTGCAAACCTGAGAGAAAGTGAAAGAAGGTCTTTGAGTTGTTTTGTCTAGCCAGCATCTTTGTTTTCACTCAGCAGGTGATTAAACATCAAGGTGGTGGGCATGCTTTATTGTTCAATTTACCGCCGAAAGCCATTTTAAAGTTGTAACAGCGGCACTAGCACTAAGCTGTTTTATATTTCTCCCAGAAGAGTTAGCGCTTTGACTCATCCTTATTCATTTCCGACCAGAGCGCACAATGTGTAATCTTCCTGTGCTCGCATGTGTGATGAGTGCGTCTGCCGTATGTAACACTGAGGAAGAATTCTGACCTTTCATCCGTGAAGCAGAGAGAGTGCAGAGAACTGTCCTCCATGCCGAAGGGCTGTAATCAATATAGGCTTTTGTTTAGCAAATACATACATCAGGGTTTGTAGGCTGCACAGGTCAAACTATTGCGTGTGTGCTGCTAAGTCCAAATTGTAACTCTTTGGATAAATGTAAATCAACTTCTAGAATAAATCAACTTCTAGAAGTAAAGCTATGAGCGGCCAAAACCTTTCTCATGCAGTATTTGAAAATGGCCGTCCTGTCCGATTGAAGTGCACACTGATGAAAAATTACAATATGTTTACACAAGCGTAACGACAGCAGAATTGACCGGTAGATACGGTTAATAATATACAGTAACCATTAAAATGAATATTTACAGTATTCCTAATGTTTGTTTACTGTAACGATATGTTGTGCTGTACTTTTTGTATTTATAATGCACAAAATGTAAAAGCCACGACTGCACCATGTTCTTTTAACTTTTCTTCTTTGGATTAAATACTACACATGTTGAGTCAAAAAAGTCATAACAAAAGACACTGGCTTATTTATTTTACACCGACACCAAGTTGAGTCCCGGCCCTGAACTTCACAGACAAAAGTAAAGCAAGCTTAAAAAATGTTAGCCTAGCTAGCGGATAATAGCCATCCAGCTTGTCTAACGTTAGCTAGTGATGCCTAGCTTTACCTCAGGTTCAGACTTCTGCCTTGCTAAAAATTGTGGGAAGCTCTGTTTTTCATCCTTTGTTTGACAGTAAAGTTTATGATAATGTATGTTTTACTGTCCTGTTTCTTTGATAAGTTATTAATGACAGTACTATTACACTTCACAGAATACCAGGTGACTACAGTACTGCTATGAACCCAGTGTTTTATTGTAAAGATTCACTGAAACAAAGAATCCCAGTGACAAGATTTTTGGCCAGAATTAAACGTCAATTAACACCGCAGACCATTTATTTAAACAAGAGTATTATTGATGAACTCAGATCCTTCTATAAGTCTAATTTCAAGAAATTTTTTTTCTTTGGCAGAAATTCCAGGCTCTTTGAAATGTCAGAATGTAATAGTTGTTTTGGCTGAGCAGGAAACATCCTGCTTTTCCTGAGTACAAATGTCGCACAGGCAAACGGCTTCGCTCGCACCAGCACAGCTGCTTTAGTGCACTTTGACTTCCCTGCTCTTTGGAAACTGCAAAGTAATTATCAACAGAGGAAAATCTGGCAGCTTCTAAAGTCTGTCTCGTGTGTGTGTGTGTGTGTGTGTGTGTGCCACTGTTTGATCTGAGGGACATTTTCAGACTCTAGCTTGAAGTGTTTTAGGGGCTTTATTGATATTAATGTTATACTTTAATATAACTTTAAGTTACTAATGATGACACCACAGCACTGTCAGATAATCAATTCTGATTGGATCAAAATGTGCTGAACTTTCTAAATAGCAGCTCTGACTGTGGTGTCGAGATTCTTTCAAAGCACAAATTGCTATTAATGAGCTTGTTCTAATGATCTCATTTCTGCACCTTCACATGGACCTGTACACCAGGGATAATGACAAACAGGTTAACAACGGAAAACGTAGGAACGTCGATGTCGTGGCGTTTATTTTTCATTGCTAGAGAAGGAGTCCTCAGCTCTGCACGCTTTCTAACAGTTTCCCATAACACAGGAAAGTCTTCAGCACAGAGGAGTTTACGCTTTAGTTTCATCACTAGCGCTATGTTTGTCTTTTTCACTTCGTGAGGGACCAACCGAATGCAGACCAGCGAGGGAACAACTTGTCTCACAGACATTCTGTTAGCGTTCACGGTTAAACCGTATGACGTGTCGTTGATTAAGAAATCAGAAATAGTCATCAGTGAAAAGTTGCTGTGGTGTAAGAGGAATAAAACATTTATCGTTGAACAAGGGCCATTGTGGTGTTATTGACATCAGTAATGAATTGAACATTTTCTGGTTCATCAAACATGGAAACCACACACGTGTGCAGGCAGACACACACACACGCACACACACACGCACACTGTGATCTGTTTTGGTCCGGAGCGTGGCCCTCCCACATTCCTGTTCAGCGTTTAAATCACTCCAGCCTGTGCTGCATTACTTGTTCCAGGAAAAGCTTTGTGCACATAAGCACACATAACTTGCACACTTTTTCCACACACATGGAGCGCCTCGCACATTACAGTTCTCTCATGGAAAAGCTGCCGTCTCGTGGGACACACACAGACATAACCTTGTTGGAGTTTTTACTTGTTCAGTGTGTGCTGGTGTTTTCCATGTTTGGGGTCTTTTGTCTGGGCCCAGGGACTGTGAGTGTAATGAAATTCAGTGCGCAGCAGATGTGTGTGTTTGTGTTGTCGTGAGGTTTGCTCACGAGTGAAACACCTGCAGTGTGTTAAAGCGTGCATGTTTTTTAGGGCACCAAACTCCAAACAGAGTAAGGCCAGGAAAGGCCCTTTGTGCCACACTCACACACACACACACACAAACACACACACAGACGGCGTGATCAGATGTACTAAGTGTGTTTGAGACATTCTGCTCCTGCAAGAGTATAAAACACACACACACTCTTGCTCATTCTCTCTCTCTCTCACACACACATACACACTCGGCTGCAGTTCCTCTGTCACTTGCTCTCCACAAGCTTTCATGCGCCGACACTCTTGGCATATTTGCAGTCTGTTTTTATCTGGGAATGTGTGTGTGTTAGGGGTGTGTGTAGGGCACATTTGGGATGGTGGAGGGTGTGTGAGGATATGAGAACATTATTCTAATAATATCTTCGAAGGGGAAGTCACCATACACTCTTCTGTTCTCTCCCCGTAACAGATACCACCAAAGGAAAAAAGTGTGTGTGTGTGTGTGTGTGTGTGTGTGTGGTCGACTGCCGGGAATTCAAATGTTGTCTGGCGCCATCTTAACCCCCTCCCTCCTTCTCTCTCTCTCTCTGCTTCTCTCCCTCCCCCATTCCCCCATCACTTTTTACCCTTTCCCTCTTCAAGTCAGGAATGTGAGAACACGTTTAAAACTTGAGCACTCTCTCTCTTTCTCTCTCTCTGTCTGTCTCTGTCTCCATCACTCTGTCTTTTTGTCTCTCAGTCAGTCAGTGTGTGATTTGAGTAGGTGTTCAGGCTGCATATGTGACGTGTTCAGGTTCCTGTTCTGTTCTATTACGTACGGCGACGTCCAGGACAGCTGTGTAATGCAGCTGTGATGAATGTCAGTAAGCAGCAGCGCTAATGTAATAACAACAGTTATCGGCCACTGCTACATTAAAAGCTAGTTTTTTTTGTTGTTGTTGTTTTTTTTTTCTTCACTCTTCTTCAGAACTACTTCTTTTCATCTGTTGTCTGCAGCGTTGTTGTTGTTCTTTACCCAGCCCCAGGCTTCTCAGAGTGCACGTTTCCTAAGGAACCGTCTGACAAGTTCCTTTGTGGAATTTCGATCGCCACACAAGTACAGATCAGGAGACCAAGAGTAAAAAGTAATCTGTACACTACAACAGTGTTACAGTTCGTTTCACATATTTCACCCATATCGACATTTCTCTGCTTTTTAACCTTATTGCTTACTTTTTATTTTTTTCAACGTTACTGTTGGAAATATGTTTGTCTGGCACGGCACCGAGTCTGCAGTCACTCCCTGTGGTTTTGCTTTATGTTTCATTTGCATTGTGTGTGTGTTTGTTTTTTTTTTTTGTTTTGTTTTTCTTTTTTTTTTCTTTTCTTTAATGACAACTTTTTTGGAAAAGAAGAAGCTGCTGTGTTGGTAGATCTCTCTAAGATGCTTGATTGTGTCGATCACAAGTCTACATTGGTTTAATGTACAGACTCTGAACACATAGCGACACGTCCGAGTGCAGACCTTTTAACAACTTCTTCAGCCTTTTTTTTTTTTTTTTTTTTTTTTTTTTTTTTTTTAAACTAAAGGATGGCCTTGTTTTTAGTTCCCAGTAAAATGAGAGATTACACAGACGAACCTTTTAGCATGTTTGAGTCCTAAAAAATCTCTCCTGTTAGATGCAAGTGAAGTTTTTCAGTGTTGGTTATAGACTTTTCCTCCCACAACACCCAGTGCTTGGCTTTACATTGCAGTGCGAATTCAGAAAAAAAAAAAGATAAAGGCAAGACAGAGGTGACGGTGCAGGGAAAATCTCTGAGCAGCTTATTACTGATTAAGAGCATCAGCACAATTTCTGAATTTATTCTACTTTTAACACTAATTCATTTCAAAGCCGTCAAATGTTCAACAAGACCTGAGCGCAAAACCGACCTCGGCGAAAGCAGGCAAAAGCTCATGATCCACAAGCGAACCTGTACCTTAAATGTACCTTAAAGAAGTTCTAGAGAGATGTGTAAGATGTTTGCCATTATAACAGGAAGTTTGTACAAGCCCTTCATCTGTAGTGTGAGTCCGTATAGCCTCCAGATAATATGAGCGACTCTGCACTGGACACGTCTCACTCCACTGTACAGAAATTGTCAAAGTGTAGAAGCACCACAATAAAAGTAAATGTGTGTGTGTGTGTGTGTGTGTGTGTGCGTGCACGTGCTTATGCGAGTCCCTTTGGAGCAAAGCCTTTCAAGCATCGATTTTGCCCTCGTCTTTTTTAACCCTGAGCATGCACAACAGGCTCCCGCACCCGTTTTTGTGCACACATCATTTCACGATCTGTCGCCAGTCCACGCCAAAATACCCAAGTGACGTCTCCTCTTCCATTACGCACTCTCTTGCTCTTCTGTTTTTTTGAGAACGTGCTCGAAACGATCGAATATGACGGACGATTGAAAACACACTGAATAATCAGCACTCATCGTCTCACTCTCCTCTCCCAGGTTGTGTGTGTTGACGCTCGCGAGTATTTGACCTCGCGGGTTTATAAAAGCAGACGTCTGAGATGCTCGGCACTTTGAGGGAAGAGCAAATGTACGCAGTGGTGAATAATAGATAATGGATTGGAAAAAGGAACAGCTGTATTTAGAGAAAAGCAAAGGCATTAAATGTTAATGTTCACGCATTGCTCAGAGCTCCGAACACTTCAAGGGCGTTTTTATCATTCCGAACCGAACATCTTATCATACCAAGCCGAATGACCTCGTCTCTCTCTCTCTCTCTCTCTCTCTCTCTCTCACTCACTCACTTTCTCCGGTCAGGGATATAGCAGTGTAAATCTGGACTAAACAAGGCATCACACTTCTGGCTGGTTTTTACATACGTGTGTGTGCACGCGCGCACTCTGACCAGCGCACTCGGCTCATAATTGGTTTAACCGGGCCATTTATAGCCGCAGACATGGTTAGGCCGTTTACACAGCGCGCGCACAGACACACACACACGCAGGCCGCATGAGGCGGCTCAGGACTTGCCTACATAACAGAGTGATTGTTGTTTAAGGGGATTAAGGCTTATGACCGAGTAGAGACTGAGCAGAGGCCCGCACTAGCCTGACTGACGCTGTAGTTTGAGCTTGTGTTAACTACAGTAACTCTCACAGGTAGTTAAGCTAGTCCTGCCTTTAACGCCTTCAACAAATCATGGAATTCCCATCTCCCAGATCTTAATGAGGTTCGACCATCAAAAACGATTTATGTATTTTCCTAGAATAAAACCTCTGTCCATTTTGAATAGAAATAGCATCAGACGTTATTTTATAGTCTTTTCGACTCTTCACAGCTTTGCGATCACATGTTTGCACCAAACGGTGTGTGATATTGCAAGGCTATTTATCTTAAAACAGGCAATGCCACAATTTAGAAATCTCTAGAATATCATCTTTGCAATATATTTTTAACCTGGAGGTTTACGGCTTTTCCTCCAGTCTCACAAAAACAAGCTGGTAGGAGGAATATGCTGAATTGCCCCCAGGGGTGGGTGTGGGTGTGTGTGTTGCCCTGAGAGGTCCTGGTGTTTTATGCAAAGGCAATATTCTGACCAAGATAAAGCAGTTACTGAAGAAGGAATGAGTCCTTGTCGCTCCATGTTGCTGATATTGACTTTCATTACGATGCCTGTGAACCTCTTCCTAAAGCGATTTTGTGGCGTGGTGTATTCTCTTCTCACGAGGCTACTTGTGGATCATACAGACCAAAACAAGTTGAGTGGCTACAGACAGCTTATCTGCTCTGTGCTGATTGAGTTGATTGCATAGCACCTACAGGTGTGTGTGTGTGTGTGCAAGCTGTACTTTTCATAAATGACTATGCTGAGCTTGTGGGCGCCAACGTGTGTGTGTGTGGAGATTGCTGTTAAATTGTCCTCCTTTTAAGTGTCTCAAGTAAAAGATAATGCCCAATAAAGTGCCCTAATATAAGGACTAAAAGAAGCTGGGATGCTTTTACAGGGAAATAATAATCAACAGCAGTCTTATTCCTATAAAGTGTTTTATTCTTCTTGTACACAGCCAGTTGCCAGCAATCTCAATTTATCTTACGTTGCATTAAATGTTGCGGATGTCCATAAAACGCATTGCTTCCCGTTATCACTTGCATTAGATTAGATACAGCTTTACTGTCATTGTGCAGAGTTCAAGTACAGGGCCGATGAAATGCAGTTTCATTATACAGCAGTAAACAATCGATACAGTAGCAGTGCGGCTTGTCGTGTTACTCACAGCCGTTTACAGCTTTTCCTCTGGCCCCGCTGACAGCAGAGACGCCTTTCCATACAAACTAACTCGTCCTTTAGGGGAAAAATGTCAGCGACGATACGATTTTCTTTGAATAACAACACGTCCGTTGTTAGTTTTATATTATGTGAACATTTGCTTTAGAAATCCCTGTGAATGAGTTGTTACTATAAAACTATGATATATCAGAACAAGTGAAGGAAAAAAAAAAGACAGAAGCAATAAACAACAGCATTACAATGAACGTAAACTGATATCGGGAACTTTGGAGTCTCTTAATTTTACTGTATAGAATTGTGTCTCCATAAAAATGAAGTAGAGTTAATACAGTACGAAATATTAATGACAGGATTTCAGTATAAATACAGGACTAACCCCAAACCCATGTATCAGGGCTACATTACGTTGCAGGTTATCAGCACCATTGATTTGTCTGATTACTCTTTGTTTTTTTTTGTTTTTTTATTATTACCAGGTCTAGTTTCTGTTACAAGGAACGAGTCCGCACTTCCTAGGCAGTCAGACAGGAGCAGTTCCTGTGGTCATGGTGTAAAGGTCTTCAGTGGCGGGGAATCCCTGCGCTGTTTTGCAATTCTATACCATACTGTCTAGGCCTTCTCTGTCTGCGCTTTGAACGCATGACATGTGCTTGCGTGTTGGCGGTTTAGCTCGTATTATCTCTCCTCACTGCTCTGTGCTCTGTGTGTGTGCACGTGAGTGTGTGTATTAAGCACTGTTCCCTCTGTACCCTGTTACGTAATCATGTTCACAGGCAGCATGCAAGGAGTGTTGAAAGTTCACTCAGATCAATCTCTCTCTCTCTCTCTCTCTCTCTCTCTCTCTCCCTCTCTCCCTCTCTCTCTGAGTGTGTGTTTTCATACCATAGGTTATTGGTTTTCCAGTTACCAGCTGATCAGATTTCTTTGCTTTGAAATGGAATCAGGGAGTCTGAATGCCTTAATTGAAAAGAGAACAGCTTATATGAACACACGGTCCCACAAAACCTTAAATAAAACTCTAAGGATATTTTGGGCTGTTAATGTGCTTCTAATGTGCAGGCTTCCTTTTTGTCCAAACTTAGTGGGCTACCAACACCGGGTTTAGACACACAGGAGCAGAAACGTGTGTGTGTGTGTGTGAGAGAGAGAGGGTAACTGTAACTGCACTGGTTTTAAAGTCTGTTTTGGTTTTGTAGTCAGCATGTTGGTTGCTATGGTGTGGCTGCTGTGCTATGGCGTGTGTGTCTGTGTGTGTGGCGATTTTGTGAGCATAGTTACATCATTGGTGTCTTGCATAATACAGTAGAATTTATTTGCTCCAGTTGAGGACAAGAGAGAGAGAGATGTTAAGGTGACTGACCTACTGCCAAGATGGTCAGAATTAAGTCCTGAAATCTGCCTACACTGGAAAAAAAACACATTATCAGACTCTCACTCATCACAATCAGCTGAATTACTCAGTGTCGTTTTATTAAATGGTATTTCAGTAAGTTTTATTACGATGAACATGATTTGACTGCCGTTAGCTCACTGAGAGAAGTTTGTTACTGTTTAGTTTTGTTTGCATTTTCTTTTTGTCATACATTTGTTTGCCTTTAATCTTGGTATATCAGTCACATGACTTTTCTGTTGCGCTTGCCATATGTGGAACATCTTTCTGCCTATACTTAGTCAAACATAACAGTGTTGATAAAATTACTCGCCTTAATTTAAGGCAGACAATCAGGAGCTGCTTGCTGGCATCGGGAAATGTGGAAACTTGGGGGGTTTTTTCCCTTTCTTTTTTTTTTTTAGGGCCCATAGATTAGACACTTTGTTGTAGGTTGATCTCACCGTTCTTTCTTGTTTTGTTTATTTTTTTTCATGTTAACAAACCCCAAGCGTTCTCCAGTTTTCCCGTACAGGAAGTGTGGTTATGTTGTAAGGAGGGTGTGGGGTTTAAAGGTGCTGTCAGTTACTACCAGAGAGCTCAAACCCCCTGTGCAGTTCACTCACATGTCTTTTAGCTCACCTACCACTGTATTGTGCAGAAAAGGACGGCGTCATTACTGTATTTTTGAGTGATAACTACATTTCCAAGCTCCTACACAAAACGCATGAAGATCGACAGATGTGGTAATGAATTATAATCAGAGTACACATCAGTGTATAATGTGGCAGTGCAAGACAGAGGGGTTATCACAAAACTGATACACAGAGATTACTGGGACAACCTGGAGGCCCACTGAACTGACACACACACACACACACACACACACACACACACACACACACACACAGACACTGATGTCACTGTTGCAGACCAGCCTCACCCCCACCCCCCCATGGTGTGAGTGAGGGGAGAGTTACGTAAGAAAGATCAGCAGGACATAAGCAGCTTTAACAGACACAATTTAACAGCTCAGTAACTCTCTCCCTCTCTCTCTCTCTCTCTCTCTCTCTCTCTCTCTCTCTTTCTCTCTCTCTTTCTCACACACACACACACACACATACATACATACATACATACATACAGTACACTCAGTTACCTCTGTTTGGTGAACTGTAGCGCCTGGTAAATTTGGTGAGCGAGAGAGAGCGAGAGAGAGAGCGAGAGAGAGAGAGAGAGAGATAGGATTGACAGGCCGCATCACCGCATGGGTTCACAGATCAGCTCATGTTTATCAGTAGACACACACCGGGTAATGTCCCGCCCTGGGCAACATTTACCACAATCACAATCACTTTCTCTCTCTCTCGCTCTTGCTCACTCTCTTTCTCTTTCTCTCACCCCTTTAAATTTCCTGTCTCGCTCTTTTTTCTTTTTTCTTTTTTTTCTTTTTCTGTTTCACATGTACTTGTTGCCGTGGTTAACAGATACAAGCAGCGTTTTTTTTCCCCTCTCTAAAATTAGGGTGGTAAAATAATGGCAGGAAGAGAGGGAGCGCGAGTGAGAGGGGAATTGATTGAGGTGAAGGAAGGAGGGGTGAGGAATGGGGAGATGGAGATAACGGAGGAGCGGGTATTTTTGGACGGTCACACGTCACACAGACGCAAGTCAGGCCGCTGTACACAAACAAAGACGGAGGTGACAAAAACATGCTTTAAACATCTTGTGTGTGTGTGTGTAGTAAAGTGTGAGAGGCCCCTAGTAAGCAAATGAGTGATCATAAAAGTGGGAAGGAAACAAAATGTTACTGTGGTTTACTTCACAATGGTGATAACAAATCGTATATCTCTCACTCTCTCACACACACACACACACCCCAGTCTGGCTGTGATATCAGTTACAAAAACTGATTGTTGTTATAAAGCAGACTTCATCTGCAATGGTGATAGCGGTGATTTGATTTATTTACTTTTTTTTTTATCTTTTTTTGAAATCTTGTGCCAACATCTGCTCAGACTTGGTGCACTGACTGGCCAAAGCTGCTCCCAGTGAACCAGTCACCATAATACACACTGTTATTACTGTTTTTAACTGCAATAATAAACAATAACAAAGTAAGAAGTAAGTATTTTACACATGTGCAACAACAGACATTTTGACAAACATGCAATATTACTTATGTGCAATATACATCTTTTTATACATTTTGTTTTTTTACATACTGTATATTATATTAGGTCTCCATTCTTTTTATATATTTGCATTTTATTACTCTTGGCTGCTGCAACAGTGAAATTTCCCCATTGTGGGACGAATAAAGGTTTATCTTATCTTATCTTATCTTATCTTATAAGTTCCACCTGAACACTTGCACACTGATTCAGTTACCTGATGATATGACGCCGCATAACTCATGTCTGTGTCCACAAACACTGTTAATGAATGAGCTGAAAAGATGGTCACAGTAACTCAAGCACTCATTACAGCTGAGGTGAGCAGGTTGTAATGTAAAGTATCTCAGAATTCACAACATGTAAAACCTTGAGGTGGATCGACTACAATAGTGAAACAGCACATCAGGTTCCATTCCATTTTTTAAAAAAATAAATAGAAACAAATCAGACCATCAGGCAACAGTCCCAAGTTACCGAGATCTATTTTATTTATTTTTTTGATCTGCAACATGTCGCAGAGGCCCGTGTGCGCGTATGTGTGTGCGTCTGTGCACATGTGTGCGACTGTGTCTGCATCTGCGTTTGTGTCCTTCAGATACTTCAGCTAAATATAACCCCATCAGGAGTACACGACCTCTTACAGTCTATGGCCTGTGTGCATCTCTCTCTCTCTCTCTCTCTCTCTCTCTCTCTCTCTCTCTCTCTCATCTGTATACTTTGGGTGTACCTGCTTGGGGAACAGAGGCTCTCAGTCACTTGGGGTGATGTCATGGGGATTTTGGAGCAGGGGAGTACGGCCAGGCAGGATGGTTACCTGCTTCTAGACACAAAAATACACACAAGCAGGTTGTGTGTGTGTGTCTTTCAGAGTGGGCAATATGGTACAGATATTATGTCTAGAATCTTACAGAGATCAAATTGCAATCTGAAAGTACGAGACGCTTTAACGCGCAATGATTTATTTATTTTTATTATTTAAAAAAATGTATCTATGGATCATTTGAACCTCATTTGTTGAAAGATGACACCTGATGACCCCGACGTGTCCTTCAGAAAAACAAATCACCATTAATCAAGTTAAATAGATCAGTACATGTACTACGTGTCTGTGCGTTTGGTGGAGAGATGTAGTTTTTTCATACATCAGAACAGCAGTGAGCTCACAAAATACCTGTTGCTGGCAGTTTCTCTTTCCCTCTCTCTCTCTCTCTCTCTCTCACACTCTTTTTCTGTGCATCCTCTCTTGCTCCTACCTGCTCTATTTGAGGCCTGGCTCTCAGGCTGAAAGGATTAATTGTCATTTATGTTTTATTTTTTTGTTCTGTTCATTTCTGGGAGTTTATTTTTAGGCCTGAAGTGTCTGGTTGCTATGAGACGGTGTCCAAGAGAGAGAGAGAGAGAGAGGAGAGAGAAAGTGAGGGAAAAGAGAGAGGGAGAGAGAAATGTTTGCGTTGTGAAGGCTGAATTACAAACACGCTCACGCACTGAGTCAGCGCTGGCACATGTACACACACACACACACACACACACACACACACACACGGTCTGTTAGTTGTTTTTCTGGATTGTCTTTTATAACGTTGCCGCGTACCGAGTGTACCTTGTGTGTTCCATGTTCACGCTACCTAAAGTTTTAGTGGATTTCTGAGAGTCAGTAGGCGAAGCGAGCGTGACAAACATTTCTGTGCAGATGCTGCGAGTCACATGCACTCCCTCAGACCATCTCTCACTCACTCACGCACACATACACAGGAAGCAGAGTTGATGTGGTGGTGCAGGAGGCTTGCTAACTTCCTGCACCACTATAGTGTGACACATTCCAGGAAACACCTCGACCCATACACACACACACATGCATGCATGCATACATACACTTTACAGCAAGTCATGCAGTAGAAGACAGACTGGGTGAAGAAACCTGGCTGATGGAACAATGTGCTCAGGATTAATGACCTGTATTAACGACCGAGTTGCTGCACAGTGAATCCAGTTCACACCAGAACTATATTAAGGTGTAAATACATAAACTCTGAGAAGTGTCCAATTAATCACTTGTTCAAGAGCAGGAATTAGTTTAGAAGTGCCGTTGACGTAAGCATAAATCGAGCTCAGAATAAGAACAGATCACATTTGATTTCTGTGAGACAAAGAACTTCTTGGATTTCACACCTGGCTGCCAGCTCATTACCTTTATCCAGGGACAGAGAGAGAGACTAAGCGAGGGAAAGTGAGCATGAGAGATGTTTCTGCTAAAGAGAGAGAAGTGTCATGAGGGATAAGTGTTATGAGTGTTGGAGATCTGGATAGATGGATGTATGGAGGGCTAATGAGGATAAAGGAGGAGCGTAAGAGCCAAAAAGAAATACACACCGAGCCCTGGGACTGCCTCTACTCTATGGAATAATATTTTTCACCTCCGCAACTCGCAACACTCAAGAGGTGTGTGTGTGTGTGTGTGTGTGAGTGTGTGTGTGTGTGTGTGTGTGTGTGTGTGCATGCAGTGATTGTACATTCTCCCAATGCATTCAGAAATGTATTGTTAGCTGCTTGTCCTTGGCCTGAAGAGTTTGTGCAGTGCGAAACAGTATTATTGGAGAAGTACGCAAGTGTGATAAAGTTATGGAGGTGTGAAAGCAAATCCTTCACCTCTGTCGTCCACCTCCACCTGTCCACCTCCACCTGTCCTCTCTCTTTCTCTGTGTCTCCGTCTCTCTCTTTACTGTCAAACAATAACCCCTGTGTGCGAGTTTATTTTTGGATCTCCAAGGCCATCTCTCCCTCTGGCTCCCACTCTCTCATGTTCTCTCGCTCTCTCTTCTCTCTTGTGTGTGCTCTCTCTCTCTCTCTCTCTCTCTCACGCATGTTGCACTCGTGTGTATTCATTGACTTTGCTCACTCTCTGAGGTTAAGGGTACATTCTGTACGTTTTTTTTTATTCTTTTTTTTTTTTTAGTGAACAAACGTTCACTACAGAAGCAGAAGACAGAACATCCATGTCGTCATCGCCAGCGCAGACACGCCAGCGCAGACGCTCCAGTGCAGTGCACCGAATCTCTTCAGCCCTTGTTTTGTTCGTTGTGCTCCGTTCCTCTGCACCCTGTCCTCCCTCTACTCGGTTTACTCTTTTACCCTCTCTTTCTCCCCCCTGATGAATCTTTAATGTGCTTGTGGTTTTGACTGTGGTCACTGAGAGGTTCTGATTTTTCCCTTTTTCACATCTCCCATCTTTTCTGTCCTCTCACCATTGACACATGAGCCTTTTTTCAGCAACATGCTGTGGAGGGGGCGAACGATACGGCAGGTTCATTGTATCACGATACTTAAAAGCAGTATAGTGTTTATCACCGCCGTTTCAGTTTACTCAGAACACTGCGTTCTTTTAAAAACAAACATGCAGGGAAATGAAGTTCTCACTTAAGTTGTTTTGAGTAAAACTGTCTATTATTTGAATAAATGGAAATATGTTCAGGCCGTAACACACTGGGAGTGTTATTTAGCATTCCACTTACGATGTTAATCAGTCTGCATTACAGAAAGGTGATATTATAGCTTCATCACACTCTTTAATGTTTTGCACTTGTTTTTGTTGGTTCGACGGTAATGATCCTTTGTAACGGAATTGTCAGGTTCATCTAGATTCTTCAGTTCGCCAATCCCAAGTAACTTCTTATTCATTATCGTACAGTACATTTATGGCATTTGGCAGACATTACATCAACTTTTGAGAGTTAAGGGCCTTGTTCAGGGGCCCAGCACTGGCAACTTGGAGGACATGGGTTTCGAACTCGCAACCTTCCTTTCGGTAGATAAATCACGTAGCAATACGACATTCTGTATGTAGCTATAGAACATTGTGTGTATATATAGCTATAGAACATTGTGTATATATAGCTATAGAACACGACTCCTGCAGCTTTATTCTTTTACTCCTTCTAAATATTCATGAAGTTTTACTTTTAGGAAGTTGATGTTTATTTAAAACGCGTGAGAATAAATTGCAATCATGCAATAAATTACATCATGGGGTCCTACGACCAAAGAGTAAACAGCCGCTTTTATTATCTGTGCATCAGATGGTCAAATGTGGATGTGAAAACTTAAAAATTGAAATAAATAAATTTCACTAAATGAAGTTTCTTTCTTTTCTTTTTTTTCCTACCACAAGAGCACAAACTTTCTCTATCTGCAATAATATTAGTCTGAGGTGTTAAGAGTCAGGCTACTGAAGCCATTCCCCCTCACCCACCCACCTCCTGCCTATATACTAACACACAAACACACACACACAAGTACACACACAAGCACATGCACACACGCCTCTGGAATTTAAGAAGTGCACAGAGTTGCTACTAGCGTTAATGACAAAGAGGGGAATAAAGCTGTCCTCTTCAGTTTCTCCCCACGGTGAATTGCTGCTCTGTGTTGCCTGACAGAAACTCTTTCATGTCATCAGTTTGCTTTTCGCTAATCCTCACACTCTCTCACACACACACACAAACACACACTCTGCACGATTGGTACGCTTCCTCTTAGAACAACGCTGCCGTATGCTCGAGTGCTCAAGATTCTTCAAATACGTTCTGCGTTCAAAAAAAAAAAAACACACTGCACTTCGGACAGCCAGCATTCTTGGATTTACATACTTGGATGAGGCATCAGAGGGAGAGCGAGAGAGAGAGAGAGAGGAGCAATTTGACCTGGATGACAACAGACTAGGAGACAAGCTATGATCTCATCCCTCCCTTTTACCCCCTCCTCCGTTGTTTCCCTTTCCCCCCAACCCCCCCACCCCAGGCCCCTCTCGGCTGCTTCTCTTTTCCTCCTCTATATTGTCTCATTCCATCACTCGCTGCATGTTCTACTACTTTTCTTTTACTCTACTTTTATTTTATTAGACAACAACTTTTATCATTGTTCTCAACAAAACGCGCCAATGTCCCAGGGCAGAGATTACCCCTCTCTTCCCTCAGATACTCCCGAGTGAAGACGGCTCCTTGAATTATTGATGAAGTGCGCGTGTGTGCGCTCTGATCTGTCCTCTTCTCCTCTGTGGTAAGGATCCTGTGTCTCCCCCTTGGGGAGGGCGGGGAGGGGGGAAAACCAGAGACAGAAAGACACAGAGAAGGGCTGGAGGTCATCGAGGTTAAGTAGGGAGGGGGGATGAGGTCATACGCTCTTGCACTCACAACCCAGCTCTCTGGTAGGGCATTAAAAAGCTTTGCGTGCACACACACACACACACACACACACTACACAGTTTCCCACAGATGGCACAATACACACTGCTGCATATACTTTTACCCACACATAACATGCTTTATGTCACTATGCAGAACAGGACAATCTACAGCCACTAAAAGCAAACTATTCTTATATCCTGAACAAATCCACTTTATTCTGATCTTAACTTCTGATATGAGTAATTTCTACTTGAGTATCAGTAAATTCACTAATAAGAATTAAAGCCTGGGGTATACATGGTGCTGGGGTATAACTTTGCGTACCTCATGTATGTTTGGGGGATTAAAGCCATGTCCACTAGATGGCACATAAACATTCCTGTTAATCAGGTTTCCAAGACAAACTCTAAAATGTTTCGCGATTTCATAAACAGCAAAGGAAGATTAAACATCCTGACTTTTTTTATGACTTTTCACATCGTGATTGTCATGATCCGTATCCTATTCCGAAAACCCTAGCGTCCCATCCTGGACATATTCCTGCCTCACGCACAGTTAGAACTTCATGAGCGAATACTGAATAAATCTCTCACTCACAGTAAGGCTTCTTCGTAAACATAGGAACTGAGTGGATGTGTTAAACTAAACTTAATTATCAGCCTAATTTAATAAACATCTGAAGTAGGGTGGTATGGTGCCGCAGCATGTAGCACTGATGCCTCGTTGCTCCAGGTTCTTCACTTTGCCCCCGAGCCTGGGTAACTGTCTGTGCAGAGTTTTTCATGTTCTCTGCCTATCTGCGTAGGTTTCCTCAGTGTTCTCCAATTGTCTACCACCGTCCAACAACACGCAAATAGGCAAATTGGCTAAATTGAGGAAGAAGAAATGTATGAAAATGATGTAATACCTAAATATGCTCCTGCAGTACACAAGTATACAGACAAGTAATTATGAATGGCCTTATAATTTAGTTAGTCGCTAAACACAGAAGCCCAAAAAAAAATTCGTAATTAAATACAACTAGATTTTGGAAAACTGTTATTACATTTATAGAATTAAGTAGTTCGCTTTATTCATCCATCCATTTTCTGCAATGCTTATCCTACACAGGGTTACAGGGTACCTGTGTCTGTCCCAGGAGACTCGTGGTATTAGTCAGAGGACAACCTGGATCAGGTTCCAAACCATTACAGGGCACGATTACACACTACAGACCATTTAGAGATGCCAGTCCTACAATACAAATGTTCTTGACTGGGGATGGAAACCAGAGTACCTGGAGGAATACCCCACACACAGGGAGGAGGCAGGAATCGAACCCCAGCCTCGGATGTGCGTGGCGAGCTTACTAACCATTAAGTTACTGTTCAGTCTCATACCCTTATCCAGAGGGACCTGAATATGCTTGTGTGCTAGTAAACCCATTTTTGTACCTTGATGGATAGTGGGTGCAGTCAGGGGAACATGGTGCACAGTGGGAGTTGATGTTTGTCTTCAGGTACACTGTAAACACACTGTATTTGGACACCTGATGATCACATTCATATGTGTATTCTTCTTTTTTACATTCCGGGGTGGTTCCCCCTTTCCAATAGCCCCCACTCTCCTGGGAAGGCTTTTCACTAGATTTTTAGAGTGGCTGTGGGAATTTGAACATTCAGCCACAAGACCATTAGTGAGGTCTGGCAGTAATGACAGCCGAAGTGGTCTGGGATGCAATCAACGTTCCAGTTCATCCCAAAGGTGTTCAGCGGGGTTGAGGTCAGTCTTCTGTGCAGGAACCTCCAGCTTTGGCAAGCCATGTTTTATGGAGCTTGCTTTGTGCATGGGGCGTTGTCATGCTGGAACAAGTTTTGGCCTCTTCGTTCCAGTTACAACACAAAGACATTTCAGGCAATTGTGTGTTACCAGCAGTTTGGGGAAGACCCACAGACCTTCAGGTGTATATTGGTGTGGGTTAATCTGATTTGTTTTTATGGCAAAGTTGAGTCTTATGCAGGTAGCTACAGGAATGCAGTGGTGGGAACATAGAAAGAGGTGACGTTTGAGAACTTGAAGTCTTGGAGTTGCATTCGAGATCAGTTGCACGAGGGCAAGAGAGGGTTGCAGTAGGCCTATCTTTAGATGACAAGAACAAGTGGGCTCTGAAGAACAAAGATCAGCTTCCTCTTTTGTAAAACAGAAACCTGCATGACCAAGACACTTTAGCTTTATGAGGAGAGAACTCGAGTTGGTTGTTTAGACCTATGCCGAGGATGGGTGTGTTGTCAGACGGTGTGATTCAATCACAAGATATTGACGTGGGAATCCATCTCCAGGGCTATCCAGCAGCTGGGATTTAGTTTGAGAGGATACCAACAACAGCTGCTTTGTAGATGTGTTTTACATACAGTAGGTAAGGAAAGAATGCTTCGGGAACACAAAACGGGTTTGTATTTGGCAGTGGCACCAAGGCACAGCTCGGCTTTGTGTGTTTACGTAGCGCAAACATTTAGCACAAGTTACAGAAACAAGTTCCCGCATGCGTATGCTGAAGCGTTTTGTTTTCATAATGAAGCCATAGGTTTACAAGAGTCTGTGTCTGTGTGTAGTTTCCAGGTATCAACACACCAGCACTGCAGGGCTTGTTGTATGCGGTTAGTAATATGATCAATAATATGCACACACACTTACACGCACACACCCCTATCTCGGAGAGGTTTTGTCCTTGAGGCTGAGCTCGGTCTCGGATGCTTTAGCACAAATAGCTGTTTGTGTGTGATTGTGTGTGCCCATAGAGAAGCACGGGATCAGGCATCACGCCTCCACACAGGATTTTTTAGCACTATTAGTTCAACAAAGTAAGAAATGTGGGTTTGTGTGTGTGTGTGTGTGAATTACACATCTGTAAGGGTATCCATCATTGCCAGAAGGCTGTATGTGCTTGTGTGACTTAGGAGTCTGTTCTTCATTGTTCATGAGGGAGTTTGACAGACATTGACTTTGGCTCAGACTTCTTAGTGGAGATCGTTTACGTGTGTGTGTGTGTGTGTGTGTGTGTGTGTGTGTGAGAGACACATGAAACCAGATCTGTGCCTGTCAAAATCTATGGGGCATGGCACATTTGACCTCTTAAAGGGGCAATCACAGAGCTTTTTCATGCGCTCTACTGTGTAGTACAGTGTCAGTGGATCTGCTCATGCCCATATATACAAGCTCTAATCTAATATTCGTTACATGAATTCTTCGTTCCTTTCGGCCAGAAGGCGCTGATTCATTTTCTGTCACCGCAGCACTAATAGATGATCGTTTCTATAGTTACTACTTTCATAGGAGCCGTTACGGAGTACATATGGACACGCATCATATACGACTTGTATAGTGGCAGCAGATGTTTGTTTAGCATTTATTTGGAAGGAGTTTCCAGTGTCAGCACATTGTAACAGTCAGAGAAAATGCTTTATCTTTAGGTTTCCCTCCATGGGAAAGTCTTCAGGACAGAGGACCTGGGTAACTTGATGAGCTGCCTTTTTTTTTTTTTTTTTTGGAGAAACAGTTTATAAGAGAAAATTAAAAGAGATGCTGGTGACTGTTTACAGTGATAACAGGAACAAACTTGTTTTGCGGACCTTCTGCAACATTACAAGGAAATGTGAACGACGGTGTTCTTTAATTCATGAAAAATGCATTTGTTGGGAAATTGCTTTGGTCTAAGGCGTATTTGTTCACTTTGTTGTGTTGTGTTCAGGCTGTGAACTTATTACAGCACTCAGTGGTTGATTACTTTCCTATAGCAGCACATTCTGGAGCATTTTATAGCTTACTGTTATGGAAGATAAAGGTATGCGAGATATTTTTGTCATGTCTCTGATTGTGGGAATGTTCTTTTCAGGAGCGCACCACTAATGACTGCCGCTTCAGCCCCAGTGTTTCTCAAACCTTAAACAAATTTTTTGAAAGGTTGTTACAAGTATGCAAATAATTGTCTGCATGCAATAACTGTTTATGCAAAGTTTCTGAAGACAACACAACACCATGATGTAATCAAGTGGCAGACGGACGCACACCAGTCATGGTTAGACTGAAACCTGAAACCTTCCTTTTTTTTTTTTTTTCTTTTTTTTTTTTTTTTTTGCCCCAAACCATCTCAACATTTCTGCATCGACCTAGCCGAGAATTTCCTCATTGTGTATATTCAGTAGTCTTCATGAAAAACAGCAGGATGGAAAAACCTCACTTCCAGACTGCAAATAGCGTACTCTGGATCTGCTGGACTAGAAGTTCACAAAGAGAACAAAGGGAAGAGGCTCACCGGTGAATCAGTGTGGTTGTGTTTTTGTCTGCGCATGCATGCAGGTACATGCGTGTGTTTGCACATGTGTATACATGGCCCGGGCGTGGAGGATGTGCTTAGTTTTCTGCTAGCTCTTCATCCCAGCTGCTCTTTACTTCACCGGCTCCTTCTGTTCTCTTGTAACGGCCTCGCCAGTGTTACACTCTGTATCTAGAGATTTTGAAGTAGTCACAAACGACTAAATTCCTATATGGTACTTTTCTTATATAATTGAAGTCAAGTTGTTTGTTTGTTTTAGGACCTTTTGTGTAAGACAGAAAAGACAAAAGGCCATTCTGAAGTACATTATTCCTCTAACGACACAGTGATTTGCCAACGGCCCACTTTGCGTTCTTTAATCGTCTATAGACAGATAAAAACAGTGGTTTTCCCTCTCAAATTGCTCAGCTTGTCATGAGAACTCGGAAATCTCAGACTCTCTGTTCTGAAGACTTTCCTCTGGTGGAAAACTCACTCCCTGTGTTACAAAGCACTGACACTCGAGACTCCTTCTATAAATGTTAAGTAAATAAAGCTTTCTCTAAAGCCTCGCTGTGTACGTTTTGCTCTTGTTAAATACCTCTTTCCAAAACAGTATGTGGACAGTCCATTATACAAATCCCTGCGAACCAGCTGTTACCATAGAAACAATAATGTATTGGATATGAGCACGTTAATATGAACCTTCTGATTTGATTTACAGCCGGAATGATCGAGATTCTGTCCACACACGAGTCGAGCAGTGACTTTTAGTTATTCATGAGTCATTTGCCATTTTTTTCAGTATTGGAATCCATCTGTGCCTGTTCACGTAATATTTCAGCGTTTATTATCGTTTATAGAGAGCTTTATTTTCCTCTAGATCCGACTAGCTACCGTCCAACTTTCAATTTATTGTCACTGAAACAGGAAAAATGACTCAGCAGTTGAACCCTGGTGAACTCTACAGATTATTTGAGATTATGGGATTACGTGAGGCTTGATCAACCTTATGCAACCTCAGACTGATTGCTCTAAACATGGGCGTGACCTCAAATCAGGATGATGCAGAGACTCAGAGTGATGTTTGCATTTTCGTTTATTTACATTTATTTACTTTCATCGTCTTCTCTGTGCTTTTAGGGTTCGCCTTTCCAGAATGGGCGTACAAGCCCGAGTCGAGCCCGGGCTCCAGACAGATCCAGCTGTGGCACTTTATCCTGGAGCTGCTCAGGAAAGAAGAGTACCACGATGTCATCGCATGGCAGGGGGACTACGGCGAGTTCGTCATCAAAGACCCCGACGAGGTGGCCAGACTGTGGGGGGCGCGCAAGTGCAAGCCTCAGATGAACTACGACAAACTCAGTCGAGCTCTCAGGTAAACTTGTTTCACAGTCAGTTCAGCCCAATCATGTCATTAGTCTCTCTACCCGAGTCGTCCATGTTTAAAGCTGACAGAACACATCCAACATCCAAATACCGCTCCGTAAACAAACTAGGTCTGACTTGTGCAACAAGGTTTAACCTTATGTGACCTGTCCAGCTAAGATCAGGCTGAGCTCTATTCTTATTCTACATTAAAAAAAGATTGTGAGGCTGATCTATTTCCAATTCAAATTTAATTTGTCACATACACGAACGTATCTAGTACGACATGCAGTGAAATGCTTTTTTTAATATTTTACATTTGCACACAAAACAATTGTTAAATGTGGAATAAAAAAAGTGAAATCAAATAAGTAAATAAGGATTTTGCAGTATGACAAAATGAGATTAGGTGTAGACAAAAATCTAGAAAAATATAGCATGCGAATACAATGAATGAAACGAGTAAGTATTAATGTAGTAAATCTATGAAGTGATAAATGCGTGAGCAGTTATTTACGTGTGCATGTGGAGCAGAGCTGTAGAACATTCACTCCTGCTCATCACACCGGTCTCGAGCTGCCATTTTGTGAATGGCTGAGAAAGCTGTCCTCTTAAATGTGCTACTGTTTTTGTTAAATCAGCACTTAACCTCATGAAGTGGTAAGCGCTCGAGGCAGGCTTCGTAAATCATTAACCCTAGGAAACTATCTGTTAGAAAACGCTGCTTATGCTAATTTGAAGCATCTCTTCCTTGTTGTGTGGGCTGGTTCCAGAACAAGCTAAACATATCATTTCTGATCATTCGAAGCGCGGTATCGTAACCCTCACGTCATGGCTTTTCCACCGGAGGCTTGTTAACACTCAGACAGGGAGGTGACATAGAAAGCTTATACACTAGCTCTTATCCTTTTCCCGCCACGAACACAATCAGCCTTTATGTGAGGAGATTCCACTTCACCAGCACTTCTGTCTTTATCACGTCACGTTACCACTTAACCTTATGGAATGTATACGGAGTCAGCGTCGTAAAACGATCCACGTCCAGCAAAACACTACTATTGTTATGGCACCAGGATGCTTTGTTCCACTTCTCCTCCGTGTTTGCAGTAAACGTCACAGACAGCATAACACTGTCAACACATAGATAAAAGTGTCTGCCAGATGAATGAATATAATGTGAAATGTAAACACTGTCCACGGGGGGTGTGTGTGTGTGTGTGTGTAGCTGGACGCCACACCTGTCAGTCACTGTCCACACCTTCCTCTTAGTGAGAGTGTAGACTGTACATAGGTACATCTAGCATATATGTAGACTTTGTAAACATGCAGGTAATTTACATCCAAATGAAAGAGGCTGTGATATAGTTCTCCTCTGACCAGATAGGATTTGGATCATACTCAGTACTACAGTGACACTAATGTGTTAAAGGGTGATGCTTATGCTAATGCTAAGCTCTGAACCTCAGCACTGGTAGCTCAGTGATCTGAAGCTTGTGAGTTCAAATCCCAGCACCACCAAGCTGCCACTGCTGGGCCCTTGAGCTAGGCCGATAACCCTCAGTTGCCGAGTTGTATAAAGGAGAAAATGACATGGAATGCTGAAAATGATAAAGGGAGTGGGAAAATGAGTGCCGGCGTGTGTGTGTGTGCATGTATAATTAACAGAGTCTCTTAGTAAGGTCTTGAGCCACCACTAGCCAACACAGCTGTTAAACTGTACCTTAAAGACACATTTTGGATAGAAAAACTAACGTGAATAAACTCTACCAGGCAAGTACACACACACACATACACTTCACTCAAAATCTCATATCTCATAGCTGCTGCTTGATTGGGTCATACTGGAGTTATTGTGAAGGCCATATCATGTGATGTAC